>NC_056746.1:706860332-706920332 GCF_019279795.1 Protopterus annectens
GATGAATGATGAGAATGAGAGAGAGAGAGAGAGAGAGAGAAGGTTGGATGATGTGGGGATAGTGAATCAGGAAGTGCAGTGGATTATCAAGGAGGAAGTAAGGACAGCTATGAAGAGGATGAAGAATGGAAAGGCTGTTGGTCCAGATGGCATACCAGATTGTTTAACAAAATCTTGGAAAGTGAGAGGATGCCTGAGGAGTGAAGAAGAAGTGTATTGGTACCGTTTTTTAAGAATAAGGGTGATGTGCAGAGCTGTAGTAACTACAGAGAGATAAAATTGGTCAGCCACAGCATGAAGTTGGGAAAGCATGGGAAAGAGTAGTGGAAGCTAGGTTTAGAAGGGAGGTGATGATTAGTGAGCAGCAATTTACTTTCATGTTAGGAAACACCACTACAGATGCAATGTTTGCTCTGATGGTGTTGATGGAGAAGTATAGAGAAGGTCAGAAGGAGGTGCGCTGTGTCTTCGTGAGCTTAGAGAAAACATACAAGACGGTGCCTAGAGAGGTGTTGTGGTATTGTATGAGGAAGTTGGGATTTGCAAAGAAGTATATAAGAGTGGTACAGGATATGTACGAGGGCAGTGTGACAGTGGTAAGGTCTGAGATAGGAGTGACAGATCGTTCAAGGTAGAGGTAGAATTACATCAAGGATCAGCTCTGAGCCCTTTCTTATTTGCAATGGTGATGGACAGGCTGACAGATGAGATCACACAGGAGTCCCCGTGGACTATGATGTTTGTAGATAACATTGTGATTTGTAGTGAGAGTAGGGTACAGGTTGAGGAGATGTTGGACAGGTGGAGATATGCTCTAGAGAGGAGAGGAATGAAGGTCAGCAGGACTAAGACAGAATATATGTGTGTGAATGAGAGGGAGGACAGAGGAATGGTGAGGATGCAGGGAGTAGAGCTGATGAAAGTGGATGAGTTTAAATAATTGGGGTCAACTGTTCAGAGTAATGGTGAGTGCAAAAGAGAGGAGAAGAAGAGAGTGCAGGCAGGGTGGAGTGGGTGGAGAAGAGTGTCAGGAGTGATTTGTGACAGACGGGTACCAGTAAGAGTGAAAGGGAAGGTCTACAAGATGGTAGTGAGACGAGATATGGTATATGAGTTGGAGATGGTGACACTTATGAAAAGACAGGAGTCAGAACTGGAGCTGGCAGAGTTAAATATGTTAAGACTTGCAATGGATGTGATGAGGATGGACAAGATTAGGAATCAGTATATTAGAGGGTCAGCACAGGTTGGACAGTTTGGAGACAAAGCCAGAGAGGCTAGATTTTGTTAGTATGGACATGTGCTGAGGAGGGATGCTGGGTATATTGGGAGAAGGATGCTAAGGATGGAGCTGCCAGGTAAGAGGAAAAGAGGAAGGCATAAGATAAGGTTTATGGATGTGGTGAAAGATGACATGCAGGTGGTTGGTGTGACAGAGCAAGATGCAGAGGACAGGATGAAATGGAAACAGATGATCCACTATGGCGACCCCTAACGGGAGCAGCCAAAAGAAAAAGAAAAGAACAAAAGATCATCCCTAAAATTTGCTATGAGAAGTGATTTAGTGGTTGTATTATCAAGAGAGAATACTCTAAATTTTGTTTTTTCATGGAAGATGGATTTGAGGGAAAAAGTATAATTTTTTTGTTGTTGTTGCTTTCTTAGAGTTGAGCATGAGTTGTGAGTTACATAGCCATGTTTCAGTTTCTGCAAAAGCTTTCTGAGTAATTTTTGGAGGTGGGCCATGTTGTTAGATATACAAATGAGTGTGGAGTCATCTGCGTACTGTATTAGGGAGGCCTGTTGTGTGGATGTCTGGATGGTGTTGGTGAGAATGTTAAAGAGGCAGGGACAAAGGATTAAGCCTTGTGGTACACCAGTTGTAACTGAGAGGTATGAAGAGAGGGTGTAATGCCATTGTATTTACTGATAGCTATTGAATTGGTAATGTTTGAATCATAGAAGTGTAGGCTGAGCGAAACCTAAAGAGGATGTTTGAAATAGAAGTTTGCATAAATGTGTCAAAGGCTTTAGACAAGTCTAGAAATAAGAAGGAGACTAGTTTGCTGTTATCACTAGCTTTACCTACAGTATCTGTATAGGTTAGAAGTGCAGTGTTAGTACTACAGGAAGGACAGAAGCCATGTTGTGTGGGGAACAGGAGTTCTTCCTACAGGGAATAGTCTAGCAATTGTTTTTGAATACATTTTTCAAGTATTTTGGAGAGGGAGGATAAGATTGCTGTAGGTCTAAAGTTAGTAATGTCTATTGAAGTTCCTCCTTTGTGCCGATGGATAATGTGTGACTTTTTCCAGAGAGAAGGGGCATGGGATTCCTAGAGTAACCTATTTATAAGGATTGAGACAGGGTAGGCAATGCTATTGGCTGCTATTTTAAGGTACTTGGAAGGTCATCAGCAGAAGAAGAATATGACTTGAGTTTGTTTAACAGTAGTTTTATATAGGCTGTGCGCATAGTTTAGATGGGTGAAATTGGATGTGGTGACATGTGGCTGCTGGTCAGGGTTAGAATTAGATGCTGAGGAATCCTTGGCTAGAGAAGTATGCTATCTTTGAAATAAAGAGTTAAACTGTATTGCAGCTTCATGTGATGAGTAATCTGGATAGGGGTTAAGACTGAATATATAGCTGGGATGCAAGTCTTCTTTAGTGGCTGTCCAGAATTTTTTAGGGTTATGTTTACTATTATTATGAAAGTTGTTGTAGTATAGCTTTTTGTCTTCATTAATTTTCTATTTATTACGATTGTAAAGCTTTCTCAAGTTTTCAAGATATTGTGGTGTTTTATATTTTTGCCATTCTTTCTATGCTTTTTCTCTATCCTGCATTAGCATTCTACCCCTTTTGGATAGCCAAATTGCATTATTTGATTTTAGTCTCTTCCTTTTAGGAGGTGCAAGGATATTCAGAAAAGTTGAATTTAATTAATGTACAGGTTCACCCAAGGGGAAGAGTTTGAGGAAGTTTCAATTAATAGATGATAAAGTAGTAATCAACATTATGGGGTTACATTTGGAAAGGTCGCATGCTGTTTTATAAACATGCTGTTTAAGTGGATTTGTGAGATGTCTGATTGTACCCACTGAGAGATGATCACTGAAAGAGTCAGACATTGCATCAGTGTTGGTGTATTAGCTAGGCTCTCATACTAGGATCCAGTCAAATGTGGAATTTAACGTCTTGCTATAATGTGTGGAGCTATTAATTAACTTTGGGAAACCAAATAGTTCACAATAGATGTAGAGGAGTTAGAGTTTATGTCCAACCAACTGACATTCGCATCACCTAGTAGTATTTTTTTTGTGGAATGGAGTTGTTATGGCTATCCAATGTAGGATTGTAGGATATCTTCCAATATAGGTGCATTATCACCAGGGTGTATGTAAAGGGCAGTAATATTTATTTGTTTGTACTTGTTTAATTTCAAGAAATTAATAAGAAGCTCTGATGAACTGAATGTTGGTATTGGTTTGCTGTTAGGAGAAATGTGGTAGATGATGGAAAATATTAAAACAATACCATCATCTTTCTTCTTTATACAGTCATTGTGGATGACATTATAGCTGGGAGTCATAATGTCTGAGTTGTTTATACTGGGTTTAAACCAAGCTTCAGTTACAGGGAGTCTATCAGGCTAATGTTGGTTAATCCAGGCATGTAGTTCTTCAGTTTTGTTTCTTATGCTTTTAACATTTATGGCAGCAAAAGTTAGATTACTAGGGCTGGGGGTTGACCATTTTAGGGTTAGAGTAGTTTGTGGAAGATAATTCTTTTGATGTTCATTATGATAAGTGTGGCAGGATTCGGGTGAATGTCTCCTCCTAGAAGGATTTTAGTATATTGGGGAATTACTGATACTTAATTTTTGAAGAGTATTTTTCCACTTAATTTTGCTTTGGTTTGAGTTGAAGGGGAGTACATTCATCTATGTTTGTACTAAAGAAGAGGGACATCATTAAATAGGTGTGATGTGATGTGTGGAGAGAGTAGAGGGGAAGTATGAATACGTGGTTGGGACAGAGTTGGAGATATGTTTTGAGCAATTATAGTCATGATATGATGAGAGATGGCCCAGTAACAAGAGAAGAATAGAAGTTATTCTGAGGAATGGCATGATTAAGAAAATGTGTTTTTTTTTATAGCTGGCAGGTAGTGGGGAAGTAGGCAATGACCATACCATTAGCATAACTCTGCCAGAGTGTTAGAGAGTTTGATCCTGAAAGTGGAAATGAAAGAAAGCAATGGTTGAGCTCTGGGGAACTCATACCTAATCAAATGAAGAGAAGATAGTGAGTTCCCTACTCTAACTTTAAAGCTTCTTTGACCAATGTAACTGTATATTCACTGAAGACACATAACAGTTGATGAAGTGTTAATTCTTATAGATGAAGAGGATGCTACACTAAATCAAAAACCTTGATCAAGTCAATGTGGATTTTATCAGTGATTTACTACTGATGCATGCTACTGAGAATATGGTTAGTGAAGCAGAGGGTACAAATTATAATAAAGTTCTCATTCCGGAAGACATTTTGTTTAGTATTAAGAAGGCCAAAGGAGTTAAAATGAAAAGTGAGCTAGGAAGCTAAGGCTCTATCTAGAACTGAGAAGGCAGATTCTCTGAACATGCAGAAGTATTATTATGGATGTCTTTTAAAGGCACTGGACACTGCCATAGATTAATAATATATTGAGGAAATGCTGAAAGGGTATTACAAGATTTTTTTTAAGAATTTGTCTGAGATTATCCCAGTCTGACAATCTATAGCTGAACACTTTTCTAAGTTATTTTCTGGCCTTCAGCTAACTAATAGCTGCTAGATATGCCTCCTATACTTTTAGACCCTCCTTTCTCAGTATTATCCAGTGGATGGGACACATGGAGGACATGCAGACTCCACCCAGAAGGCATCACAGCCGAGAATCAGACCGGGGAACCTCTCATTATGAGGCAACAAAGTTATCCACTGTATTTCAGGCATGGGTAATAATGTTCTTCTAGCCTGCTGATATAATAAAATTGTCATTTGCTTAATAAGTATTCTAGTTGCTCTTAAAAATCTAAATTAGTGCTTGCTGTAATATAATTTGATAAGCTACTCCAAGCATCATCTAGTTTCTCAGAAAATAAGTAGCACATCTCTCTCATTCTTATATAAACTCCTGCACAGGTTATCTGATGCTTCTCTAGTACTCAACAATAAAACCAAGCATTCTCAGAGGAAGCTGTATCTAAATGTATTTGTCAGTAATATGAAAACTGCCCTCACTATGTTAGATAGCAATAGGGTGAATGTTAGCTGACTTACTTTGTGACATAACAAAAGACCTTATCTTGACAAATATGATTATAATACAATAGTTGACCACACTGGAGTGAATGACCTTATACACTCTATCCTGAGTGACATGCAAAAGGATTAGCTTGTTTATGCATGTTTCTGAGGCAGGAAAGACACTGGTCTGAGTGGTATTTTGCTATCATAATGATGATGTTGATATTCAAATCCAACATAATTGACTTTAATAGACTATGCAGCTGGTGTCCTTCTGGAGGGATCTAGTATTAGGATGAGATGAGATCGGATGAGATGGCTGACAAGTTTTCCTGCTTTGCCTGGAATGGACTGTGCAATGCCCCAACACCTCTGGGCCAGTAATCAAGAAGCCTCAATCCTCATCACTGGCACTGGTGGGGGATGTTCACTGGGAGGATAATATATTTCCAAATGCAGCTCTCTGCACAAAGTGCAATTTCCCTTAAGAGCACACAGAGACCACAGTCAGTCCAAGGCTGGTTTCTGTTTCTTTCTCCACATCTCCAGTAAGACTCCCCACTGGCACAGATATAGAGCTGAGATCTCAGCTGAGTGTCCAAGCCAAGGTTTCCAGCACTGTCTCTGTCCAACCAGTGCTTCGTGTCCCTGCACAAGTAGCTGACGCACACACTCTTTCAGATTTGATTCACACACACACACACACACACACACACACACACACACACACACACACACGCGCACAAACTTATTTTATTTTTATTTATTTATTTTACATTTGTTGACCGGGTTAGTCCGACTGAGCTAGTAGCCCTTTTTCAGTGTAGGCCCAGGGAGAAAAGCTCCACAGAGATACAATTCAAATCAATATAGCAATAACTTGGAAACATCTCAAATAATATACACAAATTATACCGAATACAGTAATAACAAAATCGTACAGGTCTAACAATAAAGTGATAATACAAATTCAATAGCAATAAGAGTAAAGAAGAGTCAAGATATGGGTAGTCACCAAACAGTTACTGAGTAAAAAATAAGTCATGGAGGGACAGTACAAGGGCAGGACCAATGACTTTTCAAATATTCTTTGACTGCACATACCTGGGAAAGGTTGCCACAGGTTTACTAGCTATGCCCCCTTCTACCCAGACTATAAGGTAGTTATGACTGCCAACAGACACTCCTGCCAGCTACTTTAAGGCTCTTCCAAGGATACCCAGTACACTGAGTGAAATTGATATTAATACAAATGGTAGTTTGACCAAGAGCAAAGCTATTAGAAGTGACCCACTCAGTCACCAAATAAATATGCAAATACTCTCAAAACTTAAATATCTCTACAAAGATCAGCCACAATGAAAGGTTTAAATATTTTCAATAATAAATAATAAAAATACATGAAAATACTGAATATTTATATTCACGGTGATATCAGAGTTCAAAACTACAGGAAATACTTAAATAACTTTGAAACATAGGCTCAGACAAATAAAGAAAAACAATCCCTGGGATTCATGAAGCTCAGCGCAAGTCCAGTGTAAGACTTGCACCGGCCGTGCGGCATAGATATGGAGTAGTCGTGCCATATGCATATTAATGAAGGCATGCAGCCGCCACAGCCACGTGCATAGGAAACGTGCGTGAGTGCAAGGGGCGTATCAAAGTTGTGCAGGGAGGTGTGTCAATGTCGGATGTCGAGGAGCAACCTAAACTGCTGAATATTATATTCCACCAGCAATAGTAATCGTACCTATCAGTGTCCGTGGAGACTGAAACGTATGCAAAGCAGAGTCCCTGCGAACAGAAAATGAAGACTCAAACACAAATGCACGGTAGGGAATAACGGGTCCCTACCCATGAACAAATGACATGAAAACTGTGTGCCTGTAGTCCAACGTAGTGTTGATAGCTATACCATGTGGAAGTGAAACGTATCATATGTTAGCGCGCCACCAGTAGGTACGTCCAGTCCAATGGAGAGGGTCACCAGCCGACCCATAATGTGAGGGAGGGAACATAGCTGTGCAGATGTGTCCATAACAAAATACACGAGGAGAAATGTAGATATATTTAGTGACCGTATGTCTGAATCATATCCCACAAGCCATGTAATAGTCACATACAAAAGGTATGTCTGTATTTCACATACCAAATGTGATAGGAAATAGCATACGCATGTAAACGAAACAGAAGGAGCATATAAACAGCCATAACAATACGGACACATGTAGGCTGAAAGGAACAGTATGATCCGTACCGTCGACCAAGATTACCACCTGTCCCACTTTGCGAGCGACAGTCCCTCTGTGGGCAGATGTGTCCTGACACAAACATGTAAAACTGGCAAATGTCCAGAGAATATAGGACAAAATTCTTCCGTAGATGTCATGCAATAGTTGCATTAAACATATTTCACTGGACGTATATTACATAAATGTCATAACAAACAGAATAAGATACCGAAATGCTACTAGAATAAGCTTAGATATAGGCAAGAATTGTAAGTTCTATCTGCTGAACTGACCGTGGGTATGTGTCGGCCTGTAAAATATGCTGTGTTCACCGCAACTGTCACAGTAGGGTTGCCACCTTTACAAATGGCCAAAGTGGGACATGTTTGGTACAGACATCAGATTGTACAGGCCGACACATACCCACGGCCAGTACAAAAAACAGAACATAAATGTTTTGCCTACAGAAAAGCGTATTCTTGTAGCATTTTAGTCGCTTATTCTATTTCTCATAACAGTCAGGTATTTCAGATATAGAATTAACTGTTTAATGCAACTATCACATAAAATATAAGAAATAAATCTGTCCTAAAATCTCAAGACATTTGCCATGTTTACAATTATATGTCAGGACACAAATGCCCAAAGAGGGACTGTCCCTCACAAAGTAGGACAGTTGGTAACCCTATGTCACACTGTGGCCAATTGAAAAGGTGGAAACACAACCGTCGACTGTGGGGAGGCATTGTCCACAACAGTCGGACATGTGCAAGGAATAGCTTGGACATAGGAAAAGGTGCCATCCTACCAATGAGTAGAACAGGCTGGCAAAATCCGGAAGGCAGCTGTATAATCCGAACGTGTATGTGACACAGTTGAACGGGTAGTACCTGGATACACAAACCAAGTAATGAAAGTGAAGTTAGGGCGTGTAACTATGTGCGTGAGGCATAACATGTGGAAAGCAAACATGGCAGGGTAGTCCACACAACCATAAAGGTAACCGACACATGTAGGGTAGTCAATGTGTAACTCTGGCCGTGTCATGGGCCAACAACCAAAGTAGTGCTCCATGGGGTGTGAGGAATTTGCGTGTGAGGGGTGGGTGTTTAAGGGTAAATTCCTCAAAAGCGATACTTGTGTTGTATGCAGAAAAGGTGAACCGGAGGTGTATGAGGGGGTGAAGTGGAAAGAAACAAAACCTCATGTACAAACAGCTGCAAGACAAGCAGACAGGCCATAGTGTAGAACACAATCCCACAAACATATGAATATGGAAATATGCGAGACAAATGTATAGATACGGCACCGTCACATACCCACAGATGGGCCCTGATGGAACTGGCCATAACAAATGCAACACACCTGGATGCATAATAGCCTACCCAGCATACCCTCCACAACACACAACCTGCCACCATACCAGAACGTCCACCAAATCCAGCCGTACTTGGTCCACTGGTTTGTTGCAGAAACAGCTACACACAGTGACCCTTACGCATATGTAGTAGGTATTGTCACCCTAGGCAGTGTCAGGATTGCAAACCATGTATCCCTGCAGGTAAAACCCCCTGCATGTTTTTGTGAAGCCACAAAAATCTTCGGTATCTAACTTGTTTTGGTCTTGTCCAATTTTTGGAATATCCCTCATGGGATGACAAACTTGTGTAAATAGTAGAATGGGTATGACAACATGATGTCCAATCCAGTAGATATCTGGACACAAGTCAGAATGTGCAGTGGAGGTCCATGACACTGTCCAGCCCTAAGTGGGCATGCATAACCTACCACCCAGGATAAAATACCTTCCCGTGACACGTGTCCAGACACGAATAGGAGGGAGAATATAATGCACACATTTGCAAAGTGGAAAACAGCATGAGGGTGAGGAAGACACTGACATAAACAGGTCAACCCTGATCAAGTGTGAGGGACACTGACTGTGTGCAGTCATGACTGACCATACCTGTCAACCTGTGTGAGCAAGATATCTGGGCAGAGCCATGAATATAAGTGAGACAAAAGTCCAAAAACAGGGACACTCTGTAAAGATAGCTCTTAGAAACATAAAATTTGATAGAATAACAGTTTGCACATTGGCATTAATGTCTGGAGTATGAAGTCTGTAACCCAACTGTCTGTCAGCACGTTCCGACTGCAGTCTTTAATGCTGAGCTACTGCTGTGCCAGAACACAACAGCGTATTACAGAGGTCCGTGCCATACCACTCAACTGTCCGGATACTCGCAAAATGACTAGGGTCATCACCTTTCCCACTTTGCGAGTAACAGTCTCTCTGTAGGCAGTTGTGTCCTGTGAAAAAAATCAAGACATATGTTATGTGAAGTAGCATAAGCAATTCAAATGTTACTAGAATAAGCTATTATATGTACAACAAAGGTTAAAGTTCAGTACTATGCATGGCTGTAGGTATGTTTTGTCCTGAAAAATCTGACATCTCTACAGAACATGTCCCACTTTGGGCAGTCGAAAAGGTGGCAACCCTAAGAATGACCACAGGTTCACCCCATAGTGTTGGTGTGTGCCTCCGACAATCTTCACCAGTGTGGTAAATAGCTGAGGATTGACGTCACTAAATAATGAGAAATATCCTGAATATAAGACTCCACAACCTGCAGAAAAGTCATGCTAATGCAAAACCTAGCATTCTATCAACGTTCTAAGCTTGTAAGAGCAATCGTTAAAATGTGTCCCTAATTGTCCCCCCATCGTGTAGGCTTTGCGCAGGTTTGGTGCTCTAAGAGGTTGAGAGGTATGGTCCGTACATATTTACAGGAACAGCCCTTCACACTTGTGTAATGTACAACTGCATACCTGTAGTCACTTCATGTCCAAAAATAATAATCCCCGTATGACTGTATACAGGTAATAGTCAAATGTGAATGGGAGCACCCCTCACCGTGGAGTATGGACTGTAACAACCCCACCCATAATATGTAATGCCAACAGAATAAGCTGCTGACAGGTGCCCAAACACCTGTGTCTATAAACACAGGTAAAACTTCAAAATAGGGAGATAATCCCTGTCCATATGCTTCATCTGACATTTGACCTCGGCCAGGGAAGTTCCGTTCACCAGATGGACAAGCCTAAACCCAGATCACTACATGAATACCCTGACAATCAAAGACCTGTATGTGGCTGGACTATATGCCTTGGTGTTCTGCATATCCTTGGAGTGATTAACAATGCAGCCGGAGTCCACAGCAGTAGGCAATAGGGAATGTGTAATATGAGGTACTGCCTTTTTCACATCAGGAGAATGGATGCCTGTGTTGTAGGTGAAGCGGTGAGGCATATGTTGATGTAGCTAAGTACTATGGGTATGCATATCAATGAGGGAGAACACCAATAGAATAGTGGTTCCGGTATCTGGCCAACGTGAATGCAGTCCCGGTTGACCTATGACCACTGCACATATAACTTGAAAGTGTAATGAAAGCGTTCGTGCAGTACACACATTTAAATATGTAAAGGTGAACGTGTGTTTCGCAGTAGTCCATAAACTGGAATACAGATATGTAACTGTTACGGTCAGAATTATGAAAGTTCACGGAAGCACAATTATCTATGAAACATATGTAACCCACAATAAGGATATGCAAGTGCGCCTGCACGTGTATAATCCACTCACAGAGCTGATATCCGCAGAGTGGGGAGTGCTCAGAAGTGTCCTCACAATTTATTATCACTCACATTAAACATGTCTAATGGGTACTGTGGAGGTGTGTCAGGTATGGGAATCATGGGTATGCAGAACTGGGCCAAGGTGTTGGTTGGCACAGATCTATTAGGTACGCCCCATGGGAGTGATCAATATACCTATGTGCGTATAGCACATGCCTACATTCTCCAAAAAGGTGCAACCCATCTACTGGATATTGTGTAAACCATTGGGGGAAGATGTAGGGACCTATATCAGTGTCATGTAGGCGATTATCATGGATGGACACACATATGACCAAGATGGTAACCATACCTGCCAGAATGTCAGAATAAGATAGCTGGACTAAGGCATAGTACACGACAGACAAATAGGGACTATATTAAAATATACCTCAGACAAAGTCAGACCATTGATAGAATAATTGCGTAGTCAGGAATATGAATGTTATGAGAGTTAGTAATCATGAAATAGAAAAACAGTCATGATTACCTAACCGCATAGTTCGTCATGGCTTGCTAGCAATCTACCAGAAAGGCACATTATCATGACAAATGTAGCAGAATCATAGGTCAAACGCCAGGGCATATACCCATAATGTGTACAGGTGAGAGGTTGGCCTGTGTGAGGAATATAACCCAGTGGGTGGGTGTGTCCTGCAGTAGGAATGTAATGGTAACTGGCCTGTGATGGCGCCATGTATTGTGTGTATTGGCATAAGGAAATTGATGTCCAGTATCAGAAACATACCTCCCAACTGTACGAATGTGCAGATGCATGCCTCATATGTGTGGTGTGTTCCTCTCACAATCTGTACCTGTCTGCCAAATACCTGAGAACTGACATCATTAAATAATGATAAACATATGTGTTTAAGACCCCAAATCCCTCAGAAAGGTCATACTAATGCAAAACCTATAATGCTGTCAACTATCTACGTTTGTAAGAGCAATATGTAGAATCTGCCCCTATCTGTCCCCCCATCATGTTAGGCTTTGTACAGATGTTTTGCACTAGGAGGTTGATAGGTATGATCAGAAACAGATACATGTCTGAGGAAACAGCATTATCGACTGTAAGATAACTCAGAAGGTATGAAAAGTGCTGCAATAGGAAGTTCATTTGCAGGTATGTGCTGACATGTCAAATGACACAGCAGTCTAAAGGAAGTACCTATAGGGTGTCACCTTTACCAATGATGACAGTGGGACATACCCACAGCCATGCATACACCACAAATAGACATAGCACACAGCAAAGCCTAGGCCATGATACATGAAGCCTCCGGCATGTATGGATTGAGTGAGAGTACAGCAAGGAAAGATGACTGCCAGGCTATTCAGCAAACACCTGCAGGGGCGTGTAAGACAGCCCGTAACACGAACATTGCACAGACAATGTTGGGATTTGCAACATACCCCATTTGTATGTGTAAGCTATGCAAATTATGTAATTATAGGGTTGCCACCTTTCCAAATGCCCAAAGTGGGACATTTGTGCTACAAACATCAGATTTTGCAGGGCAAAACATACCCACGGCCAGTACAAAGGACAAAACTTTAGTTTTTTCCCTAAATAAAAGTTTATTCTTGTAACATTTTAGTTCCTTATTCTGTTTCTTATAATATTTAGGTGTTTCAGATACAGAATAACTGTTTTATGCAGCTATTACATAAAATATAGAAAATAATTTTGTCCTAAAATCTCAGGACATTTGCCATTTTTTCACTTTTTTTGCAGGACACAACTGCCCAAAGAAGGACTGTCCCTCGCAAAGTGGGACAGGTGGTAACCCTATGTAATTATGCGATACATGAAACAGTAAGCTGTCCGTGCAAGAGCAGAGTTATGAGCAGAAATGTACCCGGATGTTATGCGACTAACGTTTTGCACATTTCTAAGTGGAGCAATGACAGCTGCAAATACAGTATGAATACAGTCGAAGAAGCATGCCAATGTCCAAGTCCAAGGCCAGTGGCGGCTTTGTCCATTGGCTATCAATGAACCAGTAGTTGTCCTCCCCCGATCCCTGGTGTGGAAGCGTAGCGCAGCGCCGCGAGAACACGCTGTGCTTCAAAACAAGACATATGAATAATATACATACAAAATGTAGGTTTAGTTAGATGTTAGTACGCCATGCAGATGAATGGCAAGCTGGAGACAACATGGCTACTGCGTACTGGTACTTATGTGTGGAAGCACTCTGTCAGAGATGTAACGAAGCATTTGTAGGCAATGTGAGGCAAGTAAGGCTGAGGATAGTGAATCAAAACATGTCATGCCATATGGGCCAAGCCTCTACAGTGTAGTGTAGGTTAAGGGGACTATTAGAGTAGAAGATAGGTGACAACATGAGTGTGTATGTACAAAACACTGTAACTTCACCAGAGCAGTGTCCCATGTGTGCTGTCAGTACTTATTGGAAGAGGCATGATATGAGCTATCCTAGGGAACATCAGGAGACTGATGGCGTTCGCCATGGATACCACCGATGTGACCTGCAAACCTGCCCACAGTGTGTCTGCGTCTGTGCGCACCAGTAAACCTGAGTAAACATGTGTGCACGTGTGTTAGTCCATGTGCACGTGTAGAGTGTGGAAGAACGAGTAAGCTAGTGTACGAATGGTGAAGCCCATGTAATGTCGTGTATGCATTTGTAAGCATGTATACATGTGTACTACACACATCACACACGTACTGCACACGCAGACACACATGTTGCCAATACTATACAAATCAGTGAAATGGCACATGGATGGAGACTATATCATCAGACGTAACAGTGCTGTAAACTATGCTACAGTGATGGTCATAGCTGCAATGTATCATGCCTGCTGAAGTACACCTGGAAGTAACACACTGTGTGTTAACAGCATGCTAACATCAATACAATGGAATAAAGCCACCGTGTTAGTCGGATCCTGCATCAATGCAGCACAGTCAAGAGTGATAATCCCAACATATCTATATACAATATACATTATATATATATATATATATATGTATATATATATATATATATATATATATATATATATATATATATATATATATAGCTATATAAATACCTATATATATAAATATAAATATATATATATATATATAGATAGATAGATAGATATGTAGATAGATGCATACACACACACACACACACACACACACACACACACACACACACACACACACACACACACACACACACGTGGCAGGGTTGGGAGCAGAACATAAACGAAAGCACTGTATCACACGACAGCATTACGCAGTTACAAAATGCGCTACCGTGATCAGTGGATCACATGATTCACACAGGCACACGTCTAGCCTGCAGACAGCAGCATCAAAGGCAAAGACGCCACACGGATGTTATGGAGAGTGAATACTGTAAAAGCAATGTATTGTTGTCATGCAGCTGGAAACACATACACACACACACACACACACACACACACACACACACACACACACACAATTGGCAGGGCTGGGAGTCGAACATACACCTAACTACCCTAACACACTACAGCATGACGCATTTACAGAATGTGCTACCGAGATTACTAAGCACAGCAGTCCCAGAGGCAGACATCTAGGTGCGTGTCATCATCCACAAAGGCAAAGACGTCGGTAGGAAACTGCTGTGGTGTGCGGCGTCTAAAAGCAAGACTGCATCCCCAGGCAGACGGGAGCATGCTCGCACACACACACACACACACACACACACACACACACACACCCACTTGGCAGGGCTGGGAGTCGAACATACACCTAACAGCCCTAACACACTACAGCATGACACATTTACAGAACGCGCTACCAAGATTACTAAGCACAGCAGTCCCAGAGGCAGACATCTAGGAGCATGTCATCATCCGCAAAGGCAAAGACGTCGGTAGGAAACTGCTGTGGTGTGCGGCATCTAAAAGCAAGACTGAGTCCCCAGGTGGACGGGAGCATGCGTGCAAACACACACACACACTTGGCAGGGCTGGGAGTTGAACATACACCTAACTACCCTAACACACTACAGCATGACGCATTTACAGAAGTGTGCGGCATCTAAAAGCAAGACTGCGTCCCCAGGCGGACGGGAGCATGCGCGCAAATACACACACACTTGGCAGGGCTGGGAGTTGAACATACACCTAACTACCCTAACAGGCGACAGCACGACGCATTTACAGAATGCGCTTCCGAGATTACTAAGCACAGCAGTCCCAGAGGCAGACATCTAGGTGCGTGTCATCATCCGCAAAGGCAAAGACATCAGTAGGTAACTGCTGTGGTGTGCGGCGTCGAAAAGCAAGATTGCGTCCCCAGGTGGACGGGAGCATGCACGCAAACACACACACACATACACACACACACACACTTGGCAGGGCTGAGAGTCGAACATACACCTAACTACCCTAACACACTACAGCATGACGCATTTACAGAACACGCTACTGAGATTACTAAGCACAGCAGTCCCAGAGGCAGACATCTAGGTGTGTGTCATCATCCGCACTGACAAGAATGCCGACAGAGATTGTATAGAGAATGATCAGTCTGAAAGGATACAGACATATTACTGTCCCACGGTACACGTAGACAAACACATGGCGGTGGTGTGATCGTGGCAATGTAAGATGTACGGCGCACCACGACAACATGACATAGTCATGGGACACCCCACAGACAGTACACCCTTCAAGATAGTCGACCAGTGTGTAATCCGTAGGCATCCATCGTGATGTTGACAATGGACATCTGTTGGCTGGATGACCACCATGGCTATACAGGATGTCAACAGCCATGCACAGAAGGACATCACCAACACAAGGTGTCACTGGGCATGGCCACATGCTTAGTAATACATGTCCGTTCGGACTGTACTGTGTGTCGATCTACACAACGGCATACTGGGCATGCTCACACACTTAGCAGTTGCAAAGGGCCGTCTTGCATGCGGACGGAGTCTCAACTCACAAGGATTCAGTTGGGACTGTCATGTGTGTCCATCTACACAACAGCATACTGGGCATGCTCACACACTTAGCATTTGCAAAGGGCCGTCTTGCATGCGGATGGAGTCTCAACTCACAAGGGCTCAGTTGGGACTGTCATGTGTGTCCATCTACACAACAGCGTACTGGGCATGCTCACACACTTAGCATTTGCAAAGGGCCGTCTTGCATGTGGATGGAGTCTCAACTCACAAGGGCTCAGTTGGGACTGTCATGTGTGTCCATCTACACAACAGCGTACTGGGCATGCTCACACACTTAGCATTTGCAAAGGGCCGTCTTGCATGCGGACGGAGTCACAACTCACAAGGGCTCAGTTGGGACTGTCATGTGTGTCCATCTACACAACAGCATACTGGGCATGCTCACACACTTAGCAGTTGCAAAGGGCCGTCTTGCATGCAGACGGAGTCTAGACACAGAAGGGCACAGTAAGGCATAACTGACCCCACGCACAGAGCGGTCACACACATGCAGTGACCAGCACACACTCAGCTGCCATCACAGCTGTCACAGGTGCAGATCCCAGATGTACACACAGCAGTCTACACTGTAGCCCCCGAGACATCATCATGTTGTTACTGCAGCAGTACACAGCCATACATTACCACAACACCATGTGACACATGACCAGTGGACTGTACAGAGGTCTACAGCAACTGTGCATGGTACACATGTACTGAGAGGGTTCCAACAGGTATTATGCATTGCAAGTATACCACTATACATGACCAGGTCATCTCAAGACATACCAGGGGCCCCGGGTGGTACACAGCTGTGACACATGAGTGTTGCTGTACACCAACGAACACGCATGTTTGGATATGTCAAACATGTGATTGTAGTGGATGTGTGCATGGACCACACACAACACATATGTACATAGCTAAGCCTTTGCTGTCCCCCGTGCAGAACAGTGGCCTAAGCAATCATACGCATGCAAATGGAAAGGTGGGTCCATATCTGTTGAATGTTCACAGTACAGGAGGTAGCAATGTCGGAGGACACATTCCCCTGTAGTAGTCGCCCATGACACCCGTGATATCATACCACAGTCCATGTGTCATGTATGTTCATAGGTTCATAGGTTCATAGGTTCATACTAGGCTATCTGCCCGAGGGCATTTACAAGCCTAGCCCATAGTTTTGTGGCTTACGCCACCCCTTTAGTATGGGGAACTATACCCATTATTTTGCTGTGCCTCTGTTGAGCAGTGACACTGAGGTAATCCCTGGGGTATATCTGCGATCTCCCATCCATTGGTCAAGATTTCTCTTGAACAAGGCCAGCGAGGTGCTCTGCCTCACATATACCGGGATTTTATTCCACAGCATAGGGAGTCTTTGGGTGATGAATCTATCC
This sequence comes from Protopterus annectens, assembly GCF_019279795.1. Taxonomy (NCBI): domain Eukaryota; kingdom Metazoa; phylum Chordata; order Ceratodontiformes; family Protopteridae; genus Protopterus; species Protopterus annectens. The sequence continues at coordinate 706,877,914 of NC_056746.1, forward strand.
CTCCAGCGTCCTATTAATAGCCGTGTCGAGGTTTAAGTCTCCGCCCTTGTGGCTCTGACGGATCTAGATTTTTTGAGGTGAAGCATATTCATCAAATCTGGGTTTGACATGGCCTTGTATGTTAGGCAAAGGTCACCTCTGAGCAAGCGGTGGCGACTGAATAGAGCTGGAGTTCTTTCAGTCGGGCAGCATAGGACAGATGTTTGAGACCCTTTATCCTTTGGTGAGGAACTTTTGTGGCCTCTCCAGCTGCTGCAAGTGTCGGGTCAGATACATTCCGAATGGGGCATTGTACTCAATCATTGGTCTGATGAGTGATGAGTATAGGGAGACTATGACCTCCCTTGATCTAGATGAGAATCCCTTCATGATAAGGTGGGCAATGTAGAAGGTCTTCCTAACTACTTTAGCTACATGGGTGTTGAATGACAGACTACTATCAACCTGGGTCCCCAGGTCCCTGATAACTTCTTCTATGCTCAGTGGATTGCCACCTATTTGGTAGATAGGGGTAACCTTGTTTTTCCGAAGGGTATGACTATGCATTTTTGGCATTTAACTTTAGGCCATGGCTCTGGCACCAGTTATCCGTTTCTGTGAGACCCTTCTGAAGGATATCTGTGTCAGATGTGTTTTTCTACTATGGCGCCCAGTTTGCAGTCATCTGCAAACTTTGTCAGCCATAACCCTCCTGTGTTTGCTTGTACTGAAAAGTAGATGCCAAACAAGAGTGGGCCCAGGACTGAGCCCTGTGGTACACCACTTGTGACAGGCTTTGAGTCTGACATGGCGCCAGCAACTCTGACCCTGTGGGTTCTGTCACTCAGCCAGTTTGCAACCCATCTTGTGATGTATGGGTTAACATTTAAGCTGATGAGTTTTTCAATGATACCCGAGTGGGGTATTGTATCGAAGGCCTTCGCCAGATCGAGGTAGGCTGTATGGACTGCCTTTCCCTCATCAATGGCTTTGGTGACTGTTTCGAAAAAGTCAACCAAGTTTAGAAGGCATGATCTGCCTTTGACAAAGCCAAACTGGGATGGATCCAAAGTCTGCAAATTCCCTATGTCTTTATTTATGAGGTCCATTATGATCCTCTCCATGGCTTTGCAGATAAGGCTTGTCAAGCTAATGGGCCGGTAATTTCCAGGGTCGGTGGAGGCACCGCCTTTGTGAAGTGGGACCACAGTTGCAGTGCGCCAGTATGTCAACACACATGCCCACCAATAGCAATGCATACAAACATGGCTACAGGAGACACATGTAGGACCAACAAACATGTACAATCTGTACTGTGCCTGCAGCAACCATGCATGTGCAGTGGCCGATGTCCGTACCACAGCTGTGCCCAACTACAACATGCAGTTGCAATGCAGCCCCATCATTGACACCTGTATATGGTGACATACAGACAGTACAGCCGGTTGTACATCCAGTATGGAGGGATCTGTGGACATAACATGGTGATCCACCTGTGTAGATGTATGTGTGCCAGGGATGGTTCACAGGTGTGTCCCATGCCACCCTACCATGCCATGTGCAAACAGTACGGTATGTCACTGTTATTTGATGGTGATGACTTAACGCATACACAGTGGTCAGGTGTAGCCAACTGTATGTCATGTGACACCTGTATCACTGACATCCACCCGTGTGCACATAACCACACAATTGCCAGACATAGCGTTGGTACACATACTGAGGACACTACCGCTGCATGTCTATCAAACAGATCATCTTATGGCAGGTGTATCATTCTCAGCACTGTCATGTGTGTCTGCCTGTGTGACCACACATGCCACATATAGTGGAGACTACATCCCAGATGTAACACATCCCTGTACACCGTTGTACAGATCTGTACATACTGCAGTGTGGCAAGCATGAGGTCGGCAGATGTGGTGCATCACACACATCGGCTATCCGCACCATACTGTGGAAACAGGATCACTAACCCCTCATGGTGATGCAGTCTACTACCCTGTTGATGCCATCGGTCCCAGCCATACTGGCTACCTGTGCTTGTCCCTTCTCTGTGCCACATCGTGTGGGTGCAAAGTACTGCGAGGGTGATGGCAACATAGGCACAGGTTCACACATGAACACTATGGGGTGTGTTATAGTGCTGTAGACCCTGTGAATGTGGCTATGTACCTGTACTGTGACAGGGTATTACTGCTACACAGTGTGGCCTCATGCTATCAGGTGGCTTCCAACGTCATCATTGGCCTGACCGCTGTGTACAACCCCTGCACCATGTCAACATACCTGTAATGTTTCCTGGTATGTATGTCACATCTCTGTCCACTGTAGCCTGTTCAACTGACCACATGCTTCAGGTGCAGTATATGTGTGGACATCTGTTTCATGTTCGGACATCTGTGTCATGTCCGACTGTCCAACAGTCGGGTTGAGGTTTCGTTTAGCATGCTGATATTGCCATACGTGCCTGTGAGTACTCCACATTTACACATGGAGGACTGCAAACACTGCTACCTGTAGGCACATGCCAGTACACCATAGGAGGGAACTAGGGTATTACCAACATGCTGTTACTGTTGTAACCGAGACACATACTGTGAATATATCACAATGCATGCGGCACCTGAACTACATGGTATGACTGGTGCATGTTGACAGTACACCACTGATGTCACATACACATCTCTCAGTATTCACACACGTCCAATGCAACATACACATCCCTCAATATGCATACACATGTAATGTGAGATACACCTCTCACATCTCAGTATTCACACATGACCAATACAACATACACATCCTGCAATATGCATACACAAGTAATGTTAGATACACCTCTCTAGTCTGTTCACCCTGTGCATCAGACCATATGAGCATATCCCTGCACCGATGGTGTGGATGACAGGAATGTGGCACAGGCTTCATCATATGTACAGGGTGATACTGTTTGCCAGGGGCATAGGCTGCACCAATGGATGACATCATGTGTGCGGGTAAGGGCCAGTGATTTGAATGGACATGTCTCTTCTGTATGTATGTGGGTGTTGTGGAGCCCTACAGTTGTGTTCACTGTGTGCGTGTATGTGTGCACACAGTTCTGTCATTTGTGAGGCCTACACAAGGGTATTATGGACAGCTCCAGAATGTACAGACCAGGTTGTACAGCTCACTGTGACAGGACACAGCCACGTCTCCTGTGCCTGCCAGGGGTTGCACGGGCACTACCAGGCAGAGGTACAGAATGGCTACTGTCCAATGACACATGGCCACTGGAACTGTGTCCCCACCGGGAATGTCCAGGGCCACGTCCACGTGGCCTGCTGTGACCTGGTGTGGACATCGCAGCACCAGCTGCACTGCTACTGCTACCGGCACTATGGTAGCGGCCATGTGAGGTGGCACGCTCGCGTTGACCTGCACTAGGTGGTGTAGATGGCCTACGCCCATATGTCCTATGCCTCACCCCTACCAGATGTTCCAGCACAGACAGCTCACACTCACGGATTGCCATGCCACGGTCGAGGATTCTGACCATGTCACCCAATCGCCTGTCCAGAACATCAGCAAGCTGCTGTTGAGCACCTGCCAATGCCTGGATGTTGTTGTTTAGTGTACTGATAGCAGCCCTCTGCAGCCTCTGCCCTTCTCTGTTCTGCCGTTCGGCATGTGCCTGTGCCGCCATTACAGTCTGGAACATGCGTCTGGTGATCCCAGCTGCTGCGCTATGTCCTGCAGGTGCATGTCTGCCAGAGGTCCTCCTACGAGCAGCACCAGCCACATGCCTGTGTGGCACATCTGCAGTCAATACACTGCCACCATGGTGTGGAGACACACCTTCTGTAGCCACCACATGTTCCTGTTCAATGCTAACAAACGATGACTGCCCTTCCTCTATGGCCACTGTAGATGCGGTATGTGTTGGCAGCTGAACTGTGTGCAGGGAAGAGGGGGACATAGCTGGGATGGCAACCGTTGGCACAGATTCTGCCCCTGACACCCCTGCCTGTACCTCGTGCATATGTTCATCATTGCTAGCATCTGTGGGGACACTATCAGATGGACCACAGGAGGGTAACACACCTACATCACCTGTGAATGCAAAGAAATACTCTACATTATAATAGACACACCGACAAACACACACACACACACACACACACACACACACACACACACACACACACACACACACACACACACACACTGACACACCATGCATGTGAGATGACATATGGCATGCAGCATGCTTGTGATACAGCTGACAACATGCAGCTCAGACATCAATAGTGTTTGTAAGCATACCCCCTGGAATGCACACTACAGCAGGCAGGTGTCATATCATTATCCATGCAATTCACACGATCATGGTAGTATGCATGCATCCTCGTGATACACCATGTGGACCAGAACAGGGTAACAGTACACATGGCTGAAGTGACCTTGACATGTAATCTGCTGACATGTTCATTAACATGCGTGCATGCCTGACACAATGGTGTCATGACACATGTACAGCATCGTACTGGGAATCACATTGCGGTGTTGTCCATATGCCCTACAGATAGAATGCATGTTGAGCAAATGTGCATGGGCATGGTTCATAGGTTCATAGGTTCATAGGTTAGTACTAAACTAACTGCCCTTGCGAGCCATTTTAAGCTTAGCCAATTATCCCTTGTGAAACTCAAACCCTGCACCTTGTGTTTGTAAGGCAAACACCTTAACCATTAGGCCACCCTCCCATCTACATTGCTGTACATTGTGATGTACAGACACTGTGCCATTGCATGGCATCATGAGGCATCTATATTGCAAAACAGTGCATGTTATGTACACATTGCATATCCAGAACTGAATGCATACCCATGACATACCTGTGGATTGTGACCTATGATGCTGAGGTGTATACACACCCAACCATGCTGTGTCATGTGTCAGGTCACTAGAGGACATACAGATGACACCCCTGCACGATGACTACGGAGTGTTAGCTGCCTGGCAACCATGTCCACACATAACAGACCTGTAACGTCCCCATTTCACACATGACATTGATGTACCACGCACACATGGTGCACAGCTAACAGTGATGTCCTACGGCAGGGGGGAAAAGTACTGTTTCTGTGGCCTGATGTCACTGTCAGTGGAATCTGTCAAGGTGACTACCATCATGCTATGACACAGACAGCATGTTCAACACATCTTATGAGGTACATGTCACTGACACCTCCGCTAGCTGTACACTAGCAGTTATGATGTGCATGTACCACATCACCTGTACAATCAGTCTAGTATGGCTGTACTTGGACCATGTGTGGACAAAGTGGGACAGGGTGGATCCACATCCCATCTTCTGTGTGACTATGTGTCTCTGGCCATCCCCCATGGCCATGTGTGCACATGTGTTGGTCATGTATGTGATGGCCGTCTATCACACATGTCTGTGTTGTCCTATATGACATACACCCATAGATGTTGGTTATGTCACCATCCACAGGGCTATGCAGACAACAGGTGTATGTGGGGTATGGGTTATGGGGAATTGTGACAATATTGCAATCAAAACACTACATGTCTCGGACATGTCAGATGGAACATCACCATGTGTGAAACCTTTGCAGGGGCATATAACACAATGATGATGCCTGTGGTCTTCCCATATCACAGCTCACTGTGCGGTACTGGTTTGTGTACCACACATTCTGTTCCACTGTATAGTACATATGCCTCCATTGTAGAACACCTCCACCATTGTATGCACAGCTGGACACACATGTAGCAATGACAAATACTGTAGTTTCATGTCTGTGTATCATTTCAGTTGTATATATTGCACATGGGTGGCCTGTGTGGATGATGGGTAATGCAACCTGTATATCCATGTATTAACTGGCCACATGGCAAATAGATCTATGCTTTGCCATGCCTGATACTGATGACAGACTAATCTGCAATGGACTCTTGTCTGTGCGGCATGCCAGAGGTACCTGTATAGGGTGACACAGCAGTATGAACATTATCCATGACTGTATGACAGACACAGGGTGCACAGTGCAGGTTATCACATTCTCCTGTACAATAGCATATAGTCAGCATATGTGTGCATACCATACCTCTCAACCTCTTAAAACAATAAATGTGGAAAAAGCCTACTATGATGGGGACATATAGGGACAACTGTGACATATTGCTCTTACTAACCTGGATATTTGATAGACCAATAGGTTTGCATACACATGGGTTTGCAATGGAATGTGCAGTCATAAACACAACTGTATGTCATCATTTAATGACTCCATTCCTCAGCTATTTGCCAGAAAGGGACAGATATTAAGGGGAACACACCGACAATATGAGGCAGACATCTGGACATCCTGCAATTACCTGTACAGTTCGGAGGTTTGGTGCATACACAGGGTAGCATAAAGCATGTGTGTCCACATACCTTGCATATGTTGTTACATTACATGATGTACACTGACACATGCACATACGTGGGATATACTGGCCATATGTTCAGTGCTGACTTACCAGGCAACTCCAGGCTCATTGGTTGGGAGACACCCACCTCCATGATGGTAGCTACTGTTTGTGGGGCTGTTCTGATGGTGTTCCCAGACTGGCCAGTAGCTCCTCTGTGTGTGTGAGTGGAGGCTGGGTTGGTGGCCCACCACCCGTACCACCTTGTTATCTGGCGATTGCAGTGGCACACTGTTTTGCATGACATATGAGGTCCGTGCAGTGTCTGCGAACCTGCTGGTAGGTGCGGTTGTGGCCGCCCACTTTGTTGACCCTCCTGCGAAGATCCTGCCACAGGTCATCCCACTGCTGTGCATGCTGTGGCACGTGGCTGAATAACGCCTCGTAGTTCTCATGGAGGTACGGTATTACGACATCATCCTCCTGTCAGCTATATGCTGGTAGGCATGTACGCGGCATTATCTGTAAGGCATGATGAAGGTGACAGGTCACATTTACAGACATGTAAAGTGATACTGCTGCACATACATTCTCGTACATTCGCACAGTTATCTTTGCAAATCAACATGACACTAACACGACTGGCATGTATGTGTCCCACACATGTAACACCCAGTATGCATTAGATATCATCCCCATATATGTGTGTTACCTCATTAGTGTTCCTACTGCATGTGACGTCAGTCTCCATGTGGACATGTCTGTTTGCATGCACTGGTGTTCTTACCTATCTACCCATGCCTGATGTATCCATGGTAATGCTGTTGACCTAGATGCTGTGGATATGTCACATATCAACACAGACACAGCCTTACTGGACTTGGGCGGTGACAATGCACCAAATACGCATGGAAACCTGTACATGCATCTGTTTTTCCATAGACATCTACAATGCACAGCTGTTCAACATCCTGCCATGGATCACCTGTGTTGCACATGTGATAGACATGGGGCAGTGGCTAGTCGGACGTCATTCACAGGTAAGGTTATCAGCTATAGCATGTACAGGCTGGGTTTCCTAGCTGTATCCGACACCCATTACACCACCACAAGGGGCATCAGTGACACATTACTGATCCAGATAGATGATACTACATCTACCATACAGCCATCACACCATGCATGGCAGGGGTGATATGTGCAGCTATGTGGACAGGGCTGCATGGTATGGCAGGAGTATGTCACAGGTATGGCACAGGGATCTGTCCAGCATGTTGCCATCCTAGTCGTAGGACGGTGGTTGTCCATGACGTATGTCTTTCAGATCAGGCTATGGACATGTGGCATGTCTAACAGCATAGTGTCACATATGTCTGTATGCAAGGTAGATAGCATGCTGCATACTGGAGGTGAGTATTGTGGAGGCTGGTATTGGCCATCCACGCATGGGCCCTACCCCTGGAGGGTGATGTGTATTCCAATATTGGTCACACGGGTGCTGTGTATGCCTATCCAATGAAATCCATGCTCATGGATACCACCCTGTCATGTCATGGGTACCTCGGATGACTACCTAAAGGGCCAGGGAGATGTCACCAGCTCAGGGAGGTGTACTACACTACACCATCCCTAACACAGTGTCCATACTGTTGACCACAGCCTAGGTGTTTCCTAATGGGTATGGCGGTATTCCCCTACTGGTGTCATTGCTGATATCATCCACCAGAATGTGCACATATGTCACACACATCACACACACAGCCCATTCTGTATGTTGTTCACAACACTGTGACAACAATTGCCCATAGGTCATGGCCATTCACATCATCACATACACAGATGGCTGACATTTGTCTGTGTGGTATGGGCTACAATGTGGGTGGGGTACAACACATTAACACTAGTTTACTGTAGCTGACACTGTGTGATATGCACCTGTCACTGTAGCACCTTTGGTAGTTGTGAGTCTGTCAACAGGCCACTAGTAGAACTTTCCTGTGACATATACAGGCATCTGTAGCCGAACATCTGTACTGTCTTGTACATCTGTACTGCTAACATCTACATTGATAATGGTTCATAAACCTGCAGACCATACCCGGCAGTGTTCTGATGCGGTGACACCAATCATGACTGTTGTCAACACATGTGGGTTGATAGTATACAACACCCTATCTGTAATGTGTGGGCATGCTCAGCACTTCTTCAGAGCTTCTTGGCACATTATGAGCTACTGCTTAGTTTAGTACCCATTTCACACCAGTCCTCACAGGTATACTGTCTGTCCATACATTTCCAGCTTGATAACTGTACAACAGCTGTCGTACACACATCACTCATATACCTCATGAGACATGGTGGTTTCTATGGCCTGTCCACCTGCCACATACCACTTATATACAGGCATGTCCAACTGGCACGTACCAGTGCTATTGCTTGTCACTATGATGACTATGTTGTACATGTGGCAATAGAGCTATTCTCATGTCCACAGTCAATGCACACCTCCCAACATACAACAGTACAGCCTGTGGGGGATGCACATATGCAGCCCTGCTGGGGGTTATACTGTCACCAACCCTGACTGCACCTGACAGTCATGTGGGGTTGATCAACATTGGCAATGCACCCCACACATCACATGGTATCACATGATCCCCACCACAGGCCACACATACAGAGACACTTTGCACAGTACCCCTCCATACTGTGTGGGCACCGAAAACAACCCACATCGCCAAACACAACCACACCAACCTGTAGCCCACAGACACCTGTGCCCATCACATACAGCCAATATGGTGTCAGAATATACTCAACACACCTGTCTTAGGTGAATGTCAGCAGTCACACTGCTGTTCCACTCAGCAGGCTACACAAGGCAATAGTCACTTACATCCTGCTGTCCAGTAACTGGTTCTGCAACATAGCCTATGCACACATACCACAAGTCAGCAGGTACGGTGTGACTCCCCTTCCATGTTTGTGTGACAGACGTTGTCACTCAGGCACAGACTACGTGTGCAGGGACATGCAATAGCCCACCAGTGTTGTTGCCCTGCTGGTGTGTTCCACGCCCTGGGAAACATTTTGTGTTCATCCGGACCTGTTACCACTGTACTACGAACAACTGTGTCACTCCCAACAGTTGTCCCTGCTTCTGCTGTCATTCCACAGGCATCTAGTATACGTTACCTTTGATAGACCCGGCCAAACAACATGATGCTGTGGCACAGTTGACCTGCACTTGTCAGCCCTGGGAGTACGGATCACATGTTGGTCTCTTGCTGCTTTTATACTGCCTGTCTTGCGCAGTGCCCAATAACAGTCACCGCCAGAAAGGGAACGGGCTAGCGAAGCATGTGGTCATGTCACACAATGCTTGACATCATCCTCTGTGATGCACGCAGGCAAGGCACACCTGATACTGCACCACTGCAATATCTCTGCAGTGACTGGGACCTACCTCTTGGCTCTGCAGAGCACACCTACAATGACTGGGTATAAACAGACCGTACCTCTCAGGCATGTACCTGGACTGGCACACCCACAGCTGAGGTGTCCCCATATTCCACTATGTTGTACACACATCCTGGCTGGTTACTTCGCACAATGCATCACAGGTGCTCCATGTGCATATGACTGTGTCCAGAACTACTGCTGCTACTAATGTGAGACTGACAGTAACCCACACCTAACTGTGATAGCCGCACATGTACTGACACATTAGGCGTACACTGTGTGTGAGTCATAACCTCCGCTCAGCTGGTTCGACCCATACACCACCTCCAAGACCAGCAGTATCCTTGACATGGACACTACCAACATGTGACTGCTGTTCGACACCTGCGGTTGTCCCCTCATTGGTGGAATCCGAACATCTGCTACCCACCCTTGTTAGCCACATACCGGCACCACACACTTCACGGCATACACAGTAGATGAGTACTACAACACCAACTACAGATGTCATATGACAGTGGTAGTTGTTGTCGTGACACGTGCAGGTGGACAATGCACATGCAAACGCTGAGACATACCCCAGTGCACTTCACTAGAATGTACACGACAATGTGGTTCATGCTATTCCACACAGAGCCATGCAGGTACACACCAGAATACAGATGACACTCTGGGGGTGCAGTCCCACAGACATATTTTACAACAACAGATGGGGGCTGTTACACAGTGGTGTACATTCCCATGGGTGGGGTGACTCACTGGTCAGCCTCGCTAGGGCAACAGGATCCCATATCACATACACCATAACTAGCTACATACACATTACTGTGACACATTCCGAGATGTACCACAGGGCATTTTGGTGGTATGTCAGTAGTCGTATGCAATACCCACATCTGCTTACACATACAACTGTCACTCTGGAACATGACAGTAACAGGTGATGTTGGCAACATACTGTCTGATGGCTTCATTGCTAACATTACACCCTCTCACTCCCTGCAGGGCCACATTCCTTGCAGGTACATTGTGGTGTACCTACAGTCACACCTACACAGTACTGACCTGCACTCTATATGTCCTAGGACACAGGCCCCTTGTCACCCTGCAATATCCCAGGCTGTGATGTCCACAGAACTCTGAACAGCATTTCTCCCCACTGGGACACCAGATTCAGTAACAGCCTTATACCAGACACTGTGGCCACTGACTGGCACACAGCGACTGTAACACTCCTCACAGGTGGCATCACACTGCATGACTGGGACTATTGCCCTACACACCTCACTGGTCTGTTATGCACGGCTATAGGGCACATTATCATGGACATCATTTGTCGAGTTTCTGTTGTGCCCCAGTCCTTTGATGCCAGCTGGGTTGGTCTTGTAAGGGCCACAGCATGCCTCCTGCACCTGTTGAACACCTTTCCTACAGTCGCCAGAGTTGTTGATGATGACACGGGTGTCCACACAGCCTGCATTGTCCTCTCACTGCCATTCAGCACCATTCTCCATTCTGGTATTGACTACATACACATCCACCTGCACATCACAACATATGTCTCAAGATGTTATGCAATGTGGCTAATGGACGGGACACACACACTGAGGGTGGCATACCAAATCACATACTGCAACCCAGTTACACTTGGCTTACCACAGTCCTCAGTCATGGGGCCCTCATGTTCGGTATATGCTTCCCTTGTTACAGGCTACCACTGACGGGACTTCCCTGCCTAGCTTTACAGACCACTGCATACCCAGCGCCGTTGTTGCTCCACCAGCTGATACAGACCCCCATCCATACGGGTGTCACTGTGACAGATACCGATATGAACATCATGGCCTCTACCTGCATGACACTTGGTATATACATCATCTTGGCAGTACACCATCCTCCCACTGGTTATCACATAGGTGTTATTCCCCTACATACATGTTGCATTGTACATGTGTGTAAGACACATGTATGTCGCACACACTCCTGTGATCACCACATTGCCACTGTGGCATGGATATCCTTCTACATGTTCACACACGTCTGTCCTGGGTGTGTAGCTGGTACATAGGCACCCATTGTACCTCTGAACACCGGACGTATACACACATCCATGGGTACAACACCCCGCGTAGGGTGTACCTTACACACAAGCTTTACATACCCCAACTTTAAAACGCCATGATGTTTATTAAGCTATACCTGGTGATGTATGCGGCTTATGTACAGACACCACATCTGTACACATTTGCAGACTACATACTCAGGGGTAACGTCTGCTGCAAAGACAGGGCCCATGTCTGCAAATATGTTTATGGATATACTCTGCATACACGACATACACAATAGCCACTATGACCATGATGCTCATGGATATGTGCACACACGTGACTGTGTGTGGCATGTGCTTGGGGGTTGCATTCCCAGACCGGATACTCACCATGCTTTGGGACATGTTTCCTATGTACATCATGCATGGAGAGTCAGTAGCAGTGTTCATGTGATACCTCGCTTGCTGGATGGTGGACACATGTACGCCAGGGATCACTGCAGTGGCTGTACTGTGCAGTGATGCAGGTTACACATGGCTCTTCTGTTCACAGGACACTACCCTGGAGAGGTGCCACTGGTGTGCACACTGTAGTTGTTGTTACACATTGACTTGCCAGACTGCATGGTACACCACTATGAACCTGTGCAGCTATTACATGTCCTTTGTGCATGGTTACTTGTATAGCCCTTCCAGTTAGATTGGCTGTCACGCTATTACAATGTCCCATGACTATGGGCCGTATGTCTACTGTTATTGTACACGCCAATCATGTTCATGTTTGTCTGTCACATCTCTTCTGCTATTCTAGTATGGGAGTAATGTTTGCATCCTTTGCAAATGCACAGAGTGGAGTACATAGTTATTTTATCATAACTGTTTATACATATCTTAATTACATAGTACTCACATCACTATATGATACCTTTGTTATGCATCATATGCCTGTTCTCCTGTGTAACATATCTGACGTATCAATCTACTGTACTATACATTACACATGTTTTACATGGTATCCCATAATTCAACCATTACTTGCACAGAGGGTCCACCTTAGACATGTCATTGACGTTATATGCCCATACACATGCGTACTGTTACAGTATATCTACATATACTATCCCCTGCTATGGCACGTACTTATTGGACATACCCTGCCACTGACGGCGGGTCGTATGACATTGTTCTGTTTAACGCCATCATGTTGCATCCCTTGTGGTGTTTGTGCTGTTTACCGTGTGGCCCACTGCTAGACGCACATCTTCTACAAGCATTGGTACGATCAGTGAGACATCACTACATAAATACCATTCCCCACTTTATGCATGGCAGACACTGTTAATTACTGCAAACCAGGCTATGCATACACTGACATTACGTAATTCAGAACATACTATACATACAGTTAGTGTTATACATACCTTGATATCGTTCTGTTGTTTCGTCTCTATCTCGCTCCTCTGTATCACTCTTTCAACTGTTATAAGGTATGAGCATACAGTTTGCATAACTGGCAAGTCATCCTTATATACATCTATACCTGCAACATGTGGTTTACTGCCGCCAATTTGTGGTCCGGTGTGACTAATTACATGCACTTCAGCTGTGCAGCTACTCCATTCGCCAATTACGCAGCAGCAGTGGGGTATAATTGAATTCTCCACCTGGGCATTGGCCATTTGCCCTGCCTTCGGGGAGACGGCCTGTATTGTGTTTTGTTGTGTGTAATTGCAACTGCTTTGTGTAGAGCCAAGTCTATTTTGGGGTCATGTCCCCCGTGGATTGTGTGTGATTCTACCTGTGACTGTACCTGTCATCCCACTCATCTGATAAAGGACTATTGCAAACACCTGTAACATCGCCGTTTGTTCCATTATACGACGGATACAATTTTGCATGGCGCCTTTAAATGTCTCTCACAAGGTATGTCAACGGTTCAGCAGATGTAATTGACTAACTAGATGTTTGGGCTGTGGTTACGGTCTGTATTGCTATTTTTTACAGTGTGGGGAATGTAGGCGGGTGTACGTAGCATATACGGTTTTGTGGGGCTTGCATTTCTACGTAGTTCATATATATGTGTGTGGGCCCCTTCCCCAATTACAGTGCTATCACTTAATAGACTTCTATTATGGGAATTTACTGTGGGCCATTGTTAATTGGTTTCAATATGGTATGCAGGTGCGGTTGATACTTCCATACCTCCGAATGTACGGCGATATGTGCAGAGATATTTGTAAATGAATGCTATCCCGTGTATGCCTGCCCCAGATATATGCTGTCATTGCAGTAGTGTTGGTGTCAGACCCTCTGTCACATGGCTTGCCACCTTTTCATATGGCCATAGTTGGACACTTGCGGGTCACACAGTGGTGTTTACAGGCTGACATATGGCCACGGTCAGTACACAGGATAGCACATACTTTTATCCTCATTACAAGCCTATTGTTCTTGGTCCTTCACTATGTATCAGTTTGCCTGTAACATTTCCGTTTCTTACATACAGGCATGAGTGTTTCCAGCAACTATTGCATATTATGTGGGACATACTAATGTCCTACACTCACGGACAGTTGCCCTTTCTAATGTTTCATGTCAGGACACACCTGCCCAGGGGGGCCGTCCCTCCCGATGTGGGACATGTGTTTACCGCATGCCTATGGATAGCTATACCCGCACCTACCGTAGTCATCTACTTCCGAGTTGCCACCTACAGACACACTATGCGGACACACATGACACACTTTAGTCACACGAGAACACACATGGCACCCTCATCACACACATACACAGGCTACATCACACACAACCACAGTTGTACACGGTACCTACGTGGTCCGCACCATCGACAGGGGTGACTACATGTCTTTACTATCATACTATTGCTCACGGTTCTACTGTTCCAGTACTGTGTTCTTTCTGTCTTTCATCCTCCTGGTTACACGTGCCGGTGTGTGACACGTTCCATAGGTGGCGGTATCCTGTTTATTTGTACCTCAAAGGTGTTTAGAATGTCGTCGACCTATCTATATATTTGCAGATGCCAGTGACCCCTTGTATATCGACATATATCACACTATCGTCCTTTCTATCTGTATTATATATGTGTATCTATATATATATATATATATATATATATATATATATATACACACACATATATATATATATATATATATATATATATATATATATATATATATATATATATATATATATACATATGTCGGACAGGGGTGGTGACAGGCACGCTACGCCTTTCATTGTGTGTTTTTCAGTGTATACTGTGTTTCCTAGACTCCGCATGTTTGTGTCTGTACCTGTCACATTACACACCTGCCATAGGTTTGCGAGGGACAATCCCTCTTTGTGCATTTGTGTCCTGTGAAATATTTGTGAACATAGCAAATGTCCTGCGACTTTGGGACAAACATATTCCCTATAGTTTATGTCATTGTTGCATGTCACCCTTATTCTGTATCTGACCCACCTACATGTTACAGGACACGGAGCACGTACCTGCAACCATTACTAAACTATAAGCTTTTTATCTATGCAAAACACTGTTGTTCTGGTTTTCGTCCTGGCCAGGTGTGTGTCATCCTGCTGATATCTGGCGTATGTCTCACATTGGTCATTTGAACTGTGGCAACCCTACCGTACGTACATCTTGCCTAGCAATAGTGTTGGGTGATTGTGTACATGACTACCTGTTCCACTCCTGGCAGTGGTCGTTTTACCCTTCAGAGCAGGCGTTATTTGTTCAAGGGTGACTAATGCTGGTGTTACCTGTTCTGTACATCATTGACCGTGATCTGCGCAGTGGTTGGTGACACTTAGCCCTGTTTCGCGCATATCCGTATAGTCATATTTAAACATTGCTTACTAGCTGTGGGCAATGCTTATTCCCGCTAATGTGTGCTACACATATTCTGATGACCTGCATTCGGACTGCATTACCCGTGCCGTTGGGATTATGTTACATCCCTTGCGGGACGTGGGACCAGGGACATGCACGACAGTCACTGCATGTACCACTTGGATATCTGGGGGTTGCACACGAATTATGTAAATTTGTATGTGCAGTACACTACAGCAGTTACTCCACACTACACTCACATGGATGACTCCGTTAGTTTACAACTTGATGGGTCCAGTTAATGGTATGTCCATGTGATGTTTACTGGCTGTACTCCAGCACTGGGTATGTATATCACAATTAGGTACACCCGATAATTTGCTACACCTTCATACGACCGTGGATGCAGCATGCCGGGGTGACTAATGCCTGTCATGGGTACATCCCCTGCCTTGACACTACATCCATGATTACATTTTGTGGAGCCCCTCAGTAACGCGGTGGGTAATCTGTGATGACTGTGTTTAGGACAGTGCTTACACACATGTGCTCCCGCGATTGCCTCTGCTCCAGTATGCGACAGTTGCTTACTTGATGTTGTGGCGACGGGTGTCACTGTTTGCCCCATTTGGTGTTTTGCCTCTGACAATCGGGTGTGTACCTACTGATGTACCTGGGAACCTGTACACATAGCACCAACAGATGCTTATGGGCGCATCTACTGTTCAGGTGTTGACAGTTCCGTGTTCCCATGGCTGTTGCGTGTACAATGTGTGAGGGCTGCCTATGTAGGATTCCACAGTGGGCCACCTATACATCACAATTTACAGGTAGTCGTGTTTGTGTGCCATCCATGTTATTGTGTGCAGGTGGGGAGGGGTGTCAGTCAGTGGGAGCCTACACTGTCAAGGTATGTGCTATACGTTCCCTCTTTGCCAAGGTGTAGGCATATTGGCCACGCCTCCGTCTGCCTACTTGGGCTGGCACAGTGTGTCTGTGGTCTGGATCAATCTGTGCCTGTGTTGGCCTTGGCACTTGCGGTGGGCTGTGAGGCCCTCCCCCATTATGACCCTGTTGCAGCTGTTTATGCAGGATCATATTATGTAGCATGGTACATACTATGAAGATGTGGGCACACGTGCCTGGAGAGTACTGCAAGGCTCCAACAGATGTGTCCAAGCACCGGAACCGTGATTTCAGCATCCCGAATACACACTCTATGATGATTCTGGTTTGTGTGTGTGCCTCATTATGGCGTTCTTGCATTGGTGTGTGTGCATTTCTGATGGGGGTCATCATCCATGGCTCCAGTGCATAGCCAGCATCCCCCACAAGGTGGCCTTGTGGGATGTCCCCCCTGACAAATACCTGCTACAGCTGTGAGGCATGCCAGATATGGGAGTCGTGGTAGCTTCCACGGCTGCCAGCACAGACATCCATGATAATGCCCTGGGCATTGCACACGACCTGGCAGTTGATGGAGTGGAATCCCTTGTGGTTTATGTAGTGCCTACCATACTCACTGGGTGGTGACTTAATTTGTATGTGCGTGCAGTCTATCGCACCCAGTACCTCCGGATAGTTTGCCACACGGTGGAAGTGACGCATATTGCTGGCCAACTCCTCCTGAGTTCAGGGGAATTGTATATGCTCATTGGCATGTGGTAACATGGCATCCAGGAACTGGTGTAGTACCCAGGATGCCGATGCCTGTGAGATCTCCATTATATCTCCAGTTGGCCTTTGAAAGGTACCTGTGGCTAGTATTCGCAAGCTTACACATACCTTCGTGTCCACTGGGATGGGTTCCCCTCTGTTGTTTCTGGTTCTCAGGTGTGGCCGGCACAGCTCTACTATTTGCTGTAAGATGTCCCTGTCCACCCTGTAATGCTCTACTATCTCCAGATCATGTAGCCCCTGGTAGGTTACCCTTGATCTGAACACTCTTCTCCTCCTCAAAGGACTACGGTGGTTGTCAGCATCATCCTCCACAACACCGTCGGTCTGTAACACATGCTGATGAATCACAGCTATGGCATCTCCCAACATGTACATTTTAAAAGTTCCGAATCTGTTTACACCTATGGTGCGGTGTTTGGGAATACACAGGTGTGAGTTGGGTGCTTTCACACTTTATACTGTTCTGCTGTAAACACTGATGATGTCATAGCGTGTGTATGTACGATCTTGGCCACAGGATATCTTGTGTTTTATTTACGAAACCGCTATTGTGCTGCCTTTGGTGTTGCATTACATTTGGATGCCATGATTACCTCCCGCCCTTCCGTTTACATTTGTGCACATTACACCTACCATTTGCTGGAATGCATCCAGCTGCCTGCTTTCATTTGTACTTTCCTAGACCTGGCTTATCTTGCATAATGTGTGCTATTGCCGATCTACTGTGGTTTGCTTTGCTCTGCTATGAAAGTTCTCCTATCTTTGCATTCCAGGTCCTCCACACCTTTCTTTGCAATCCTATGCCTCCCCTATCCTGTTTTGCAGGTTTTTGCATGCAGGCTTGTCTACTGCCGTCAATTGGCCAACGTGTGTTGATTGGTGTTAATTGCTCATTACTACGCCAATTACCCTGCTTTGGCATTTCCTTCTTTTCTTCCCATGACCTTCCTGTTTGTACTATTGTTCGCGGTGCGTGCATTCGCTTACCAGGTTTCGGGCATGAGTTCATCCCCGTACACATGCGCTTTTGGGCACCATGTGTGCTCTCAGCTAAATGGTTCTATACCCTCCTCCCCACCCCTGCCCTTCAGCTTTGCTTAGCAACAGCCAGGCCAGATTTGCATTGCTCCAATGTGCTTACTGATATGGTGGCACACCACTCTGCTGATGTCATGTATCACCTTCGATACACTCCTCGGTGTTATAGCGCTGCCCCGTCAGGTACATCCTTAATCCAGTGGGACATTTGCGATTCAGTATTACCTGCCTCATTTGCATGGCATTGACTATTAATTCATAGTTACAGTGCCGAACACTGTCGTGGGCCCTTGGCAACCCTTGCACCTTGCTTGTGGTGTGCCATGCCTACCATTGCATATTATGGTGCAATCCTGATTTGTCTTTCATTGCGATTTTCTGCCATTTTTATATATTTCCTGTGTATTCCTGTTTGCACACACATGCCCTGCGGTTGTACTGTGCGTTACTGTGGACATGACATTAAATGTTTTTTTTTAGGTGTTGTGCATCTTTTCTTGTGCCATTGGCTGTGTATTTCTCCATTGGCATATGTTAACTTTGTAATACATGTGTGTGGTCCGCTTCCATAACTCCGATGTTCTGTTTGGGAAAATGTAAACCGTGTTTTTTGGTTTACATTTCCATGGGCTTGCGCTACGCCTGCACCACTTCGTGAATCGCTGTATGCCTTCATTAGCATGGTGCGACACTGTGCATGGGGTGATTTGCATACCTATGCCGATGGCTGCGTAGCTCTGGCGTACGCTGGTAGTGCATGCGGAATTGGTTTGTACCTGAATTGCTCGGTGGACATATTTGGCGTTATGCCGCCTGCGCTACACCTGCGCCTGGCACAAGCTTCATGAATCCAGGGGAATATCTAAACTAAGCTTCACTATATTCCTGACTGTATCTAACTGAGTTACTATTCTCTACTTACTCAATGGAGCAAGGCATATGATGCGGTGAATGTTTCTTCTTGTTGTCAGGCCCAAGACAGAATACAGTGCTCTGTCTCACTAAGAGACTTCTCAAAATATATCACCTCTGGGATAGCTTGCAGGATGACATCACATCTGGTCCTCTGACTGTTTCCCACAGTATCATCAACCCTGGAAACTGCCAAGATTTTATTTTTATTCACCATTTGTTAGCCAGGAAAGTCCAACTTGTAACAAAGACAATTTTCAGCAAAGGCCTGGCAATAAATGTTCCAGATGCATGTGGGAGGCAACCAGAGCTGCAGGAGGAAACTCAAACGAATGCAGGAAGGACATGCAAACTCCACACAGAAGACACCCCAGCTGAGAATCGAACCGAAGAACCTCTTGCTGTGAGGCAATAACACTATCATTCCACCACTGCACCGTCCATTTTAACACTTACATGTAAAACATATACACACAGGAGTTTTGCTCAGATCTGTTGAGCTTCTGTGGGATGTAAAATAATTAAACAATTCCAGTCCTCCAGAATGGCAATTATTTCATCCAAAGACAATACAGAAAACTTCCTAGTACAGACTTTGTGTCTCTGGCTGCCTTGAAACATGTGAGATATTTATTTATTTTATTTATTTTACATTTGTTCACAGGGAGTGCTGACTGAGCTGTAGCCCTTTTTCAGCAGAGGCCCGAGGAAAAAGGCTCCAAGTAATTACAGTTTCATGGTCACTTAAGAAACAGATGCAGTAATACATTATGCTTAAAAGTCAAAAAAGAACAACCAATGTAAACAACAGCAGTACATTATTGTAAATAAAGGTATACATGCATAGAAAGTTACATGAAAAGAATAGGAAATTTGTTATTTAGGCTAGATGTTATGTAATAAATGAACTATTGCCAGTCCTACTGCCATATGATATATATAAAGTGATTTAATTTCAGATATATTTTGAAGTTTATTGGACTGAGGTTAACCTCCTATCTCCCAGTTTCCTTTGTTAAAACATACATTTAAACAGTTACACTAGTTCATGTACATTTCTGTTTTCTCCAGTAGGGCACACTGTGGATACATTTCAAACACAAGCACTTTACAAATAACTTTTCAACACAAACATCTGTACAAAGCAGTTTGATATACACATGACATACAGTTCTAATACATTTGTAATATCAGCAGCTTGTATGACATACAGTTCTAATACATTTGTAACATAAGCATCTTGTATAAATCAGTTTGATATTCACAAATGACATAATTATTTACAACATTCCAGCTAGCTGTGCTGGCAGTACCTCCTTTCATCACAAACTGAACCTCTCTTTGCAAGGCTTTTACATTCTGGCTAACACATTTACTGCCCCTACAGTGCCTTTTTTAGGCAGAGTCCTTATGATATACATTCCAGCCTAAAAAGTTCTAATTTGGAACAAAATTGCATGTTCAATCACAACAGTCTTCTTCTTTCGGCTTTTCCAAGTTAGGGGTCGCCACAGCAGATCACCTGTCCACTCATGATTGGTAGTGGAGTTTTACAGTTGCCAGCCCAGCGCACAACCTTCCACAGAAGGCACAGACACACACTCACACCTAGGGTCAATTTAGAGTGCCCAATCTACCTACAACATGTCTTTGGGATGAAACCGGAACACCCAGAGGAAACCTACGTGACCACAGGGAGGACATGAAGACTCTGCACAGAAAGCATCCCCGCCAAGGATTGAACCAGAGAACCTCTTGCTGTGAGGCAGCAACGTTAACCACTGCACCACCGTGGCCACCCAGATTTAGGCATTTTATGTCAAGACTGTTGTGATGTTCAATCACAACAGTCTTGACATAAAATGCCTAAACTGGTGACTATCCTGCAACACGAACGCATTCATATACATATAGAAACTGATCCATAGTTTCAGAGCTTTGGAAGCACTCCCTCTGTTCCTGAATATAATGCCTATGACAGTTTCAGATATAATGACAGTTGTGGGGCAGATTCCTAGTTGAACTTCTAGTTGTCCAACATATCATAAACAAGACTCACTACTACTTTATGGCTAGTTGTTCAACACTCTCTATGTCCCCCTCTGAGCATGATAGCTATTTTAATGAATTGGTTAAAATCCCCATTAAACCCAACAACTTTCTAAATGGGGACTTCATCTATGCATCAATAAGCTGACTGAGCTGCACTCCAATGATCAGCATGCCCAAAACGTCCTTGATGTTCTAAATGCTCTTTTTTACAAATAGTTACCCATCCTACTAGGACCATAACATCCATGATCTAGTCCTCACATATATGACCAACTCTTTCCATGTGCGTCTTCCTGTCTTGTTAAATCAGATCATAAATTAGTGACCTTTTCCTTTATAACAGGTTGTAGTTCACCTGTGAATACCTTTGTGTTAGGGGCTTCTTGAAAGTATATCTTCTTCAGTGACATGGTGACCTAAATAAATTGCACTGTAATTTTTTCATGTATTCCTTTGGTTGAGCTGCTACTTATGCCTCTGACTTCTACTGCCACATAAATACTTAATACTGAGGAGGCAATCCTCATCTGCAGCAAATATAACAAGAAATCACCATGGTTTAATACCACATTAATACATTATATAACAAGAGAAAGAAATTGCATAATGCCTACAAGTGTAATTGAACCTCTTTAACTTAGAAGTACACAATCTAAAAAGAGTTCATGTGTGTAAGTGTGTGTGGGGGGGTCATACAAGTGGTCTCTCACTTTATCTAATCACAAATGGTTGAAAACAGTGACTGAATCAAAGTTGATCTATATTCTTTAGTACATTTTATCAGTTACAAATCTAGTAATAAGAAGAGTTTGGTATTTTATGATCACTGGTATGAGATTTCTTACAGGTTTCTAAGTTATATTGAAGTCTAATTTAGCACAGTATGCTAGTTTTGTGCAAAGTGATGGTCGGTGCACTTCCACTGTTTTTACCTTTACTTTATCTTTCTTCCATTGTAGCATGGCTGTGGAGTAGTTATAACATTTTTTTCTATTCTGTTTTTTTTTAAACATTTTTTTCTGAAGTGTGTTTAGTGTGTTTAGACCAGCTATGTTCAAACAACTGCACTTAGATACTTTCAAATGACATACACCTGTATATGTATGCATGTGTGTATGTATATATATATATATATATATATATATATATATATATATATATATATATATATATACATATATATATATATATATATATATATGTATATATATATATATATATATATATATATATATATATATATATATATATATATATATATATATATATATATATATATATATATATGGGTCACTTAATGGTGACAGTTCAATTGATCGACTTTTATTGGGTCGACAATTCATTTGATCGACAAGCAGTTTTATGTGGGGGGCTTCACCTCCCATCCCCCCAACTATATATATCAACTCCAGGGTCGCACAACATTGGGAAGGGGGGCAAATCTGCCTGTCGACCATATGAATTGTCGACTAAATAAAAGTCGATCAAATGAACTGTCGACCATGTGAAGGGGATCCATATATATATATATATATATATATATATATATATATATATATATATAAATATATATATATATATATATATATATATATATATATATATAGAGTCTACTTTGTTTGCCCGAACTTTCATTTGCCCGACACCCATTTGCCCGACCCCATTTGACCGAAATTTCATTTGACCGACACTTCATTTGCCCGACAGTTCATTTGACTGACAAACATTATTGGCAAGAAAATGGGATATGCCCCCTTCCCCACTGCAGTGCGACCCTGGAGTTAGAATATATAGTTAGGGGGGGTGGAGGGCACAGCCCCCCACAATGGGGGGGGTGTGGGGCGAAGCCCCCCCACTTACATTTCGTTACTAAAGAATATTAAAGCAAAACTAAACATTATAATATGAAATTAAGTGGGGGGCTTTACCCCCACACCCCCCATTGTGGGGGGCTGTACCCCCCACACCCCCCTAACTGTATATTCTAACTCCTGGGTTGCACTGCAGTGGGGAAGGGGGCATATCCCATTTTCTTGCCAAAAATGTTTGTCGGTCAAATGAACTGTCGGGCAAATGAAGTGTTGGTCAAATGAACTTTCGGTCATTTGGTCTCTGGAAAATGGTTGTCGGGCAAATAAAAGTTTGGGCAAACAAAGTAGACCCATATATATATATATATATATATATATATATATATATATATATATATGTATATATATATATATATATATATATATATATATATATATATATATATATAGCTAGATATATTTATCTATATCTACATATAAATCTATCTATATATATGTCCATGTGTGTATGTGTATGTGTGTGTGTGCATATTTATTTTACACACGCACATATCTATATATATATATATATATATATATATATTTTATATATATAAATATATATATATATATATATATATATATATATATATATATATATATATATATATATATATATATATATATATATATATATATACGCACACACACACACACACACACACACACACACACACACACACACACACACACACACATATTCCAAAATCTGTTTGTGGACAGCACAGCACCACGCTGAAGGAAGGAAGACTTCAGCACACCAACTGTGGGTGCAGTTACAGAAGACATGCTAAAAGCACTCCATGTACATACCTATGCAGTGTAGGATAATTAAGGATTCTGTGCATGCCCGTTGGATTCCAAAATACATCATGGGTGCCCATTGCATGCAATTTACCCCCATGGAGTGGAGAACTGTAATACACCAGTTCAATAACTTTGCAAGCTTCCCACATACTTGGTTTAATATATTGTACCCATGTTCCTATCAAGACCCCAGTACATCCAGAGACAGACCTATATATTAACAAAAAGGGCCAGCCATTACTGAACTTCCAGTTCGTATGTGCACCAGATGGAAGCATAACAAAGATCATGGCTACAAACCATGGAAATGTCCATGATGCTGCCATACGGAGGGAAAGTTGTCTGAGGGACACATTCCAGCAAGGTGAAATACCTGCTGGCCTATTACTGGGTACGTACAGTAATGGAACTAAGATGTAAGCTAAGGATATCTCTCCCATCGATATTCATGCTGACAACATGTGTGTTTACTCCCATAGTAGGTGACTGTGTTTATCCATTTTGAGCCATGGCTGGTGGCCCCGTACAGAGAACCATCAAACCCTACAGAGGAGGCTTGCAATAGAGTGCACACAACAAGAAATACTAGTGATCATGTGTTCCGTGTACTGAAAGCTAGGTTCAGATGCCTGGACACATCTGTGGTGCACTGCAATACACCCCTGAGAATGCAGCACAGATGATAACTGTATGCGCCATGTTTACAAGAGCACAGGCAGCCTTTAAGTTGCAGGTGTGGATGAACTATTCCAAGAACCCCAGATGACTGAAGATGACATCCCACAGGTATCAGAGGAAAAGCATGAGGACATAGGAGAAAGAAACACAGGTGTAGATGATGGAGGGTGCTTCCAAAATTGCAGGCCCAGGCAACCCAGCAACATCTGACATACAACTTTGAGTCATGACAAGCTACAAGTACAGAAGTACACAAATTAAACATTGGTGTTCAGGCATTGCCCTGCCAAAGCAGTACAGATTGCATCTGATGGCAAAATATTTCAATGTAAAGTATGAATAAAATAATGTAATAGACGGAGTCAGCTATGTGTAGTTAAACTATCTGATTCCTGAGGCAGATAGATGATATTGTCAATGTTCTGCACAGCAATCCTCATTACAGAGTGAGACTAACACTATTGGACAGAGTGGATCAGCTGTCATTGCTAGTCTAACACAGTATAGGGTACCCAAGCTGATAGCTCACACAGTGGTCTGGTCTGCCCCTGCCCCATATGGAAATGCTTGGCCACGGTTGCTCCACAGATAAGATGAATAGGGTGATGCCAGCTTGTGGTCTTGAAGGAGCATGTCTGTGACTTGACTGGTTGTGAGTGCCAGGCCCACAGCAAACAGGCCCAGAGCAGAAGTGTGCACACATTGGAGCATACATATTGATGTCCAATAGGCAATGTTTGTTCTGCTAAAAGTGGGCCTGTCTCTCCCATGTGGAAATCAGCTTAACACAGCCAGGGCATGCAGAACTTTGCTTGTATGCAGCACTGTTGTAGTACTGTCAAGGCCAGGAATTCTGTGGTCCATGCCACAGATAACATACTTTCATTCTCTGTAGCCAATGATGCCATTACCTCACTGTGTCTGTACTCCTACCCTTCATGCAGCACACCAGCTGGTGTGCAATACA
Organism: Protopterus annectens; assembly: GCF_019279795.1. Lineage (NCBI taxonomy): Eukaryota > Metazoa > Chordata > Ceratodontiformes > Protopteridae > Protopterus > Protopterus annectens. Next base: position 706,903,671 of record NC_056746.1, read on the forward strand.
ATCTGTGGCATAGGCAAGTGCAGGGATGTCAGGTCCTTGACATCTCTAGGAATTTTCATTTGCCTGTAGGAGTAGGCCGACACCCTCTGATTCCTGCCTTTGCATTCCAGCTGAATACCTATGTCTACTGCAACAGACAATTTCAATCTGTTGTGGGGAACTGTCAACATCAGCAGAAGTCTCAACATGGATTTGCTGTATACAGGCCTCATTCTGTCCAACATCAGATGTCCTCTCATTGTCAGAATGGCTGGATAAGTTTTCCTCCATACCCAAGACAACAGCTGCATCCACATGATTGTCACCATCTGGGCTGGCCTGTATCACCATGGCAGTGTCCTGTGTGCTAGGAGCCATGCTACCATACTGACACACATCAGATCCCACAACAGGACCATTGGATATGCTAATGGAAGATAAAGGCAGTTGATATGCTAAAATAAAGGACAGATGATACTGATCAGGACAACAAGCTTACATCAAATGCTTTATATCATTAAAGACCTATGACACATATATCTTCCTGCAGTTTTACATATAATAATGACTTACTATTAAATCTTTTTTGTGTATGGGTCATGGAATCTACATAACAGGGAGTTGACAATGAAGTTACATATCCAACATACATGCCACATGTGAGGAATGCAACCATAGGTTCATAGGTTCATAGGGTCATACTAGGCTATCTGCCCTAGGGCATTTATAAGCCTAGCCAGTGTGTGTTTGGCTTTCGCCACCCATTTTAAATTAATTTTGCTATGCCCTTTTTCAAGGTTAGTATACTGTGCCTCTGTCTAACAGTGACACAGAAGTGATACCCGGGGTAAACTTACGATCTCCCATCCACTCATCAAGATTCCTCTTGATGAGAGTCAATGAGGGACTCTGCCTAACCTGGACTGGGATTTTATTCCAGAGTGAAGGGAGCCTCTGGGTTATGAATCTGTCCCTCCAGCATGTCCTATTTATTTAAGTGCTGAGGTTCAAGTCTCTCGAGTGCATAGCTCGATGTGATTTGTATTTTCTGAGGTGCAGCATGTCCATTAATTCCGGGTTGGACATGGCTTTATACATCAGGCACAGATCGCCTCTGAGCAAGTGGTATGTCACTGAGTAGAGCTGGAGTTTCTTTAACCGGGCAGCATATGGCATCTGTTTGAGCCCTTTGATCCTCTTGGTGAGGTACTTTTGGGGTCTTTCCAGTTGCTGCAGGTGTCTGGTAAGGTACATCCCAAAAGGTGCATTGTACTCAATTATGGGCCTGATGAGGGATGAGTAAAGAGGCACGATGACCTCCCCTGATCTAGATGTGAATCCTGTCATGATTAGGTGGGCTATATAAAATGTTCTTCTAACCACTTTGGCCACGTGGTTGTCAAATGAGAGATTGCTATCAACTTGGGTCCCCAGGTCCCTAATTACTTCTTCTGTACTTAATGGATTACCACCTATGTGGTAATTTGTGGGCACTTTGTTTTTGCCAAAGGGGATGGCTATACACTTTTTGGTGTTTAGCTTGAGGCCATGGCTCTGGCACCAGTTGTTTGTTTCTATGAGGCCCTTTTGGACGATGCTTGTGTCAACTGGAGAGTCAATTATGGCACCCAGTTTGCAGTCATCTGTGAACTTGGTCAGCCACAGTCCTTCCATGTTGGCCTGTACCTCCGAGAAATATATACTGAACAAGAGAGGTCCCAGGACTGAGCCTTGTGGGACACCACTTGTAACTGGTTTGGAGTATGACATGGCTCCAGCAATTCTAACCATGTGGGTTCTGCCCTTGAGCCAGTTTGCAACCCATCTAGTGACATAGGGGTTTATATTTAAGCTGGTGAGCTTATTTATAATGCCCGAGTGGGGTATTGTATCGAAGGCTGTTGCGAGGTCCAGGTAGTCTGTGTGGACCACCTTCCCCTCATCAATGGCCTTGGTGACTGTTTCAAAGAAATCAACCAGGTTTAAGAGGCAGGATCTGCCCTTAACAAAGCCAAACTGGGTAGGATCCAGTGTCTGTAGGTCCCCAATATCTTTATTTATGAGGTCCATGATGATCCTTTCCATAGCTTTTCAGACCAAGCTAGCCAGGCTTATGGGGCAATAGTTTCCAGGATCCGTTGAGGCACCGCCTTTGTAGAGAGGGACCACTGTTGCTGTACGCCACTCATTGGGTACATATCCTGTAGTAAGGCTGAGATTGAACAGTAGTTTTATGTTTGGGTTTAGCTCTTCTTGGAGTTCATGTAGGATGCAGCCCGGGACACCGTCTGGTCCCATTGATGCTGTGTTTTTTGCTTTGGAGAGGGCGGCTCTTACCTGAGCATCTGAGATGTCAGGAGGGCAGAACTATGCTGGGATAAATATTTGCCCTTTTGGTGGGGAGGTGGGGGGAGAAGTTTGCGCTGAACGTGTCAGCTAGGATGTTGGCAATGTCTGTGGGTTCGGTGTATTTTTTGTCATTTTGGACTAATTCTGAGCATATCTGGGAATTCCCACCCAGGTTCCTAACATAACTAAAGAAAGCCTTGTGATTATCCTTAGTGTCCTGTGCAATCTTTCTCTCAAAGCTGGCCTTAGACGATTTTATGAGTGCCCATAGTTTTTTGCTAATACTGATCAGAGATGCCTTCCCTTTTTGGGATTTTGCTCTATCATGTAGTAGATGCCACCTTCTATTGTATAGTTTGTTTATGGCTGGGATCCACCAGACAGGACGTCTGCCTTTGGAGGATTGGGTCTTGGTGTTATTTGGGATTGCATGATCCATGCATTCCTGAAGGTGTTCATAGAATGTGTTTATAAAGGATTCTGCGGTCTGGGCCGTATTTTCCACAGGCCCGGGGGCTTTGAAGGATTCCACCTCGGTTTTGAGGAGTGTGAAATTTGCTTTAGAGAAGTTTTTCACTGTGGTTTTCTGGGCAGGGGGTGGGGTCGGGATGTGAATATCCAGTGAGATTAGTTTATGGTCTGATTTTACCAGTGAGGGATACACTTCTGGTCTGGAGCATATTGTCTCCATGTTGGTGATGATCAGGTCCAGTATGTTTTCCCCTCTTATGGGAGTGGTAACAAGTTGTTCCATAGCATTTGAGTTTGTAAATTCTAGGAACCTTTGGGCTAGGGTGTTGGAGCTACAGTAATGCTCCCAGTCTATGTTTGTGTTGTTGAAATCACCCAATATAATGGTGTTTGGAGAGACCTTCATATTTTCCAGTGTTCTCAGGAAGGCCGAGTGGGGTTCCTGGGTTTGGCAGGGTGGTCTGTAGCAGGCTATAAACTGGAAGGCAGTTTTACCCACTGTTAGTTGCACATGGATAGTCTCTGATGCTTCATGCTGTGCCACCAACCTGGAGGTGTGGGTATCTTTGACGAATATTGATATTCCTCCTCCTTTTGTGGTTCGGTCCAAGTTTTGGGGCCGAAAAGCATGGTATGAGGTATAACCTGGTAGTGCTGGGGTGCTCTCGGGAGCCTTGAACCAGGTTTCTGTTACTGCACAGATATCGATGTTCTCCATGCTAAGGAGAGTTTTGAGTGCGTGCATCTTGAGGTTCAGACTTCTGGCGTTGAGTAGCATTACTCTTAGTTTCTTATCCCTTGTGATCCCTATGGAGGTGGGTTTGTCTTTTGAGCCTTGCCTAAAAAAGGCACTATGGGGGTAGCAAGAGCCTTTGCCAATATCCGAAAGCCCAGGGGTGACAGGTGCAAGCTGTCCCTAGCGAAGCATCATGGCTTGTCGAGCATGTCATCCCAGGCTGACAGGCATTGGATCCCCTTTGAATGACACCAATACTTAAGCCAATTGTTGAAATTGATCATCTTGTCTTCATATTGTGGCATCATTCTTGGTGAGGGTAAGATGCTACTCAAGGTCAGGGTCATACCGGCCTGGGCTACATGCTCAGAGAGCTCCTCTATGTCTCTTTTCATGTAGTCCAGGGAGGTATGTCTCAGGTCATTCACACCAGCATGGACAATGACTGAGTCATATTTGTACTTGCCTTGGAGTGACCTGAGTGCTTGTGTTATGTGACTGATCCTAGCGCCAGACAGGCAGCTCACCGTGACCTTCTCCTTGTTCAGCCTGGTGAGCGGGACGTCAGTGTGCCTGACGATAGAGTCACCTATTACAAGTGCATCAGGTGTGTTGTTTAGCCTTAAGGGCTGTGACTGTTTGGCACACTGGCTTTGTGAGCTATGTGTTGCACGTGTTTTGTTTTGGGGTAGCGTTTGCTTGGGTGTCTGCTTTGGAGGTCTCTGCTGCTTAGGCAGATTTTTATTTTGAGCCTCCGAGTATGTTTTTGTGTGTTTATGTGTTTGGTTTGCTGTCATGGTAGGTCTATGTGAGACTGGAATTGTAGTGAGTGTGGTTTCCTTCTCCTCCTGACTGGATACGCCAGTACTGAGTTGAGAGAGCTTAGCCTCCAGTTTGGCTATATGGTTGCATCTCTCACATGTGTTGGAATTTGTTGGGAGGAGGAGAGGGTTGTCTGTGTACATGAGGCAGTTGTAACATTGCCTCAAGATTCCCAGATTCACCAGCTGGACCGGAGAGGAGATTGACAACTGACCTTTGGACATGCTAGAATAGTATTGGGAATTCCTTTATAATTGAAAAAAAGGGCCAATGGGGAACAAGGTACTCAAGGGGAGTTTGCGAGGGTGTAGTGCTTTTAATTTTTTAGTGCTGACTTAGTGAGCAAGTGCCAGGTAACTTAAATGCAATGTGTTACAGGTAACTTAAATGCAAAATCAACAAACAGTAACTTTCTTTCAAGTGAAACAAGGAAATAAGTACAGTAAGCAATGTAGATATCACTAGGGATCCACAGAAGCATTGAAAAGCCGTGTTTTAGGTGAAATTAGCATAACACATACCTGACAAGTCCTCTTAGGAAGATGGCAGGGCAGGAGAGGGATGAACTACAACTGTTGTAGGGAAACAAAGTCAGCATTAGTAATCACATCACTGCTAGAATGGACCATTACAACAGTGTTAAAACATAGGGTAGGTATTTCATGGACATGTCTGACCTATTAAATGGTAGAAAGACAAAGTATTAATGGAGGACAACAACAGGAATAAAGCAATGACAGGTATGAAAGACAGGTAAGAGCATACCACTGAGATATCCCCGATGCTGTGAGTTTGTGTGTTGTACTGCAGATCCTGCAGTGGTACAGTAAAGTGAAAGACAACACAGTCATGTATGCAGGCAATGGAATACTATCATGGTGACATACAACAGGGGCTATGGATACTCAGTGAGATATGGTGCAGGTGTAGGCCAGATGTCCTTGAGTAGAAAAACAGCAACATTAATGTCAGGTAGTATAGGTCTGCAGCACATTGGTGCAACTTATTAACCCGTTGTGGTAACATACCTGATCTGTCTGTACTTATACCTGCAAGGCTTGTGCCCTCAGTGAATGTACCTGTAGTATACAATGTTAGGGAAATAACAGTATGACAGCAAACAGCAGTGCCATGACATGAGGCTTAGGCATTTACAGATAGTGGTGACAGTAACACTGTATGGAGACTCATCTGCTGTTCCCTGGGGTTGTACAGAAGTAGATGGTCTTGTGAACATTAATGCAGACAGCATTATACATGTTGGTTGGACTTTATTTCTCTGTACTGCAGTTGTATTACATTGATTAGCTTCACCTGGTGTGAATCTCTGTGCAGGATTCAATCCCGTTGCTTAAACAAACAAAATGACAAGACATAAATATGCATGCAACAGCAATATACACTTATTTACTCTGCAGTCATCCATGTTATGCAAAGTAACACATACATGTGCAGCCTGGAACATCTGCTTCTATCCCACCCCCAGGTATGTGTTGCTTCCCACTTGCTGTATGCAAGGATGCAAGAAATATCGTGGTCGCATCAGGGAGGGTCAATGGTGGGCCACCACTGGTGGCAACCTTCCATCTTGTACCATTGTAACCTACGGCTGCATAGAGGATCATGTCAGAGCAGCTCTGGTGACAGGCCTCATGGGATCTATTGTGACCTCCCACTACATCAATCATGTTGGTCAGAATGTCTCAGTATTCATTACTCCATACTGCATTCCCTGCCCATCAAAGGATTCTCCTTCCATGTTGTTGCAGAGCATCTATTATAATCTTGTTTTCCTGTGGGGAGGAATTGTTGCCTAGGTCTGTTTGCCATCTGAAAGACATTGATACACACATGTTTATATTCATGTAGGGGCCCATTTATGGAGATGATCAAGTGGGCAGGTTAAAAACTATGCATTCCTGTGCAATACAAAATTTTATGAAATGCTCACTGTGACATATAAAAACATACAATGCCCACATACTAAAAATTGTCAAGGCAACATAGCTTATCTGTAGAGGCAATCTATGGGATTTAAACCCCTTGCAGTAAATATCTGTGGAATGGGGGACCTAAAACAACAGCATCCTGCCAAAGCAGCCACAGTCTGTATGCATTTCACATTAACATACTACACAAACATATGTGTACAGTAGAAATGTGTGATGGCTGTAGCTGTAATGTAATTGCAGCCTTAGACAAGTAATCAAAAACAATCTGTCATATCATGTTATACTTGATGACCTCAGATCAACACAAGTATTACTGAGGAGTGAATCCATGGAGTATCTGTAAATTATCATTTGAGCAACTTATGTAAAGTATCGGAAAACCACATGATCCACAGATAGTATGGAACATGTTTGTACTGACCCAGTAGTTATCAGATTATTTGAATGTACCATCAATGAATACATATTCATAATGGCTTGAGGAATATATAGTGCATAGTAACATATGGATACTGTTGGAATTCATAGTTTTTCATACATTCTGATAATCCATAAATCTATCTTTATCTACTATTCAGTTTTGGTATGTAAAACTGACTGTAGAACTGCATATGGGAAATTACTACATGTCCTTGATGTAGATGTCAGCTTCTGTATGTATACATGTAAATCACACACCATTCCAGTAAGTTGCAAACATTTTTCATAATGCACATATTTTCCATAAATGCATAAATCTAAAGAGATTCATATGAGAATGAGTAATGCCAACATGCATGTATAATGAGCTAATATTCTCCAAAATAGAAATGGTATCAGGTGCAAATTTACCTCAGCAGCTACCTATGACTCAGGTATAACTGAAAGTAAGAGCAGCTACTGTGCATATATCTAATATTTACGCCATACAGAATTAATGAGGTTCATTAAAATTGCATATTTTGGAATCCTATTTGTGCATGTCCGTGTAAGTTCTCAAAATTCTGTGCATTAATCAATAGTTAGGCATAATGGGAAGATACTCAGTACAAGTACCCAATAGGTATTTGTTAAACAGTACCATGTGTAGCACCTGGCCATTATCTTCCAATGATTTGATAACCTGACATAAGTGCCACTTTTAAATATTGATTTGGATATATTTACAGATCAGATTATTGCTACCAGCAAACTAAGTTGGACCTCAGATAGCAATTTTCAGATTTGACAACTTTTGGCTTTTGATTATCAACATTATCAAGGTGGCTACTTCAAGGACCTTTGACCTGTCCAGGCACCCAGTTGGACCAAGGATGAGACCATCTAGATGCTGACCATTTATGACGGAGTGGAGCAAAGCATGAAAGCCAGGTCATGAAAATTCACAATGATCGACATTTGGAACTGGATTATGAGGGAGTATCGATGATGTACGGGGTCTAACAAACGGCCTGCATCTGAGGGATGCAGAGGAGCTTCATCAGAGGGTCACTGAGGTGCTTGCCTTCCAGTGTCATAATAATATATATATATATATATATATATATATATATATATATATATATATATATATATATATACCTAAGCATTCCTACAGAATTTATAGATATAGCTGTGTTCCAAATACATCAGATACATGCCTTTTAAAACTATTAAGTAGCTGTTCTGACAATTAGCTCATCTGGATAATTAAGTAGACCTGTTAACTGTTCTCCCTATAAGTATGGGTTCTATTCCAATGGGGTTTAGTTATTTATTAAAGTGCATACTGTACATTGTTGATATGTATCTGCTTTCCAACATATAACAAGATAATTTCACACATACAATATAGTTGTGTGTCACTAATGCCTATAGCACCTAGGCAGATGATGACTGTGCATTTCATAGTTATCGGTAAAAATATAACAGTATCCCCTAGTCTATCTGTATATGTATGAAGAGCTCATAAGTATCTTTTTTTCTCCATTCCTTTTATAAAACGAGCATTCTTATTACAGTCCCACTTGTTTAAGCCAAGAGGAATGCCTGTCTGACTGCTTATACATATCTTTTAATTTGTAATATGCATCAACAGCTGTTATTTGTGAAGATTATGATGGCCAATAGCACTTATGTGTCAGATCTTTCTGTATTAATTTGTTATCTGCATGAATATGGACACACACACACACACACACACACACACACACACACACACACACACACACACACACACACACACACACACACACACACTTGTTAAGAAACAAATGTATACTGTATGATAGCATGGCCTGTAAAGGAACAGGTTAGCATGCATATTTGTTGGTGTGCTGTAGGTTCAACACCACAGAGAGAAAACATATCATTATATTCTTTTCTTTGTGTCTTTCACACATCGTTGAAATTTCTACTCTACATACCTGGTTATTAATATGAATGGTTATTTCATACATGCTTACAGACAACATGTATATTCACCAAATTTCTACAAATGTCTTCATAATCCATAATGTTCTGTGAACAGCATATCTTTTAGTCAGGAGCGGCCTTAGGTCAACTGGTGCCCTAGGCAAAAGGGCACCATGGCACCCCACCACACCACCCAGTGCCCCCATCCTTGTCTACCTACACCAAATAAATACTGGAAAAGTTCCCCTACTAAAGTGGCACCCTAGGCGGCCACCTAGTTGGCCTATGCCTAAGGCCAGCTATGCTTTTAGTACAGGTTTATGTGTAAGGTTTTGTGGAATATGCTATGATTTTCAAAAGTGCTATCAAGTGTAAGTTTGTCATTCATTATTAAACTGCCTTCGCCAACTACCTCATCCTTAATTTTAGAGGGAGTCAGATGGTCAAACATAGAGTTGAAATGCAGAACAAGGAGATACAGTGATATATGCATTTGATTTGTGATGTGCACTTTGACAGGCAATATCTTTACATGTAGTCCTCCCACATACATTACTATGTCCCTGATGTATGGCACCTTCCATTTCTCTGTTAACAAAAGCTATGTGATATGTGACACTGTACCACTGTCTGAGGGATGAAGGTTTTCAATTGTTGTTACTGGATGTGAGCACTGTGCTGACATAGATTCATTCTTGCAAATTATTTACTAAAATGCCTTGTATATTGTCCTTTTTTTAAATCCTAAACTGGGAGCCATATTAGTAACCCATCCATGCACATTCATAACCCCAAGTCTTTTCACTGCATTCAGAAAACCCTCTATGAGGCAAGATGAGTTATCCAGGCAGGTAGGTGTCATGGTTAGAGTGCTGACATAACCTACAGTTGCAAGTTTGAATCTCAGATCCTCAACTCTGTATGTGTGCAACATTGCAAAATGTATATGATGATTCTTTGATTATCTTCAAAAGAAAATTTTAGAGCCTGATCTGAGCAATGTATACCCATGTTATTTGAGGACTACATCATTCATAGTTGATCTTTTCTTTCTGTAGGTGATAAGGACAGGAACAGCAATCATGCCCTGTCCATTGAGAGGATGCACATGCTAGAGGAGCAGTGGAGGGAGAGAGATATGTTGCTTACTTTTTTCTGTTTTGTTAAATAAAATGCATCCAATCCATGTTGCAGGCTTGAATTTTTTACATAATCATAAACATTGCTTATAATTCCAGAATACCCATCATGCATCAGTAAGGTAAGTACAATAATCACACTATACCTGTGCTTGCATGGCTTATGTAAATACAAATGTGTTTAAATATCATCTATTAGCATGCTGTATTTTCTGAAGATAGCTTTTGAAATGTAGACCATGACCTAAACGATAGCCTGGTTTGTATAACTGTAACACAGATTTGGCAGTGAATATTTCACATGTAAGCTTATTCTTCTCTGCTTGCAATTTATAATGCATGTGTTGACACACTTGTATATGTGGATGTGGATGTGGATGTGGATGTGGTTGTGGTTGTGGTTGTGGTTGTCAGGGGCCAATCTTTTGTACATATCCTGCTTATCCACATACTGAATAGGTGCCTGCTGTGTTAGTGTTCACACTGTCATTAGCAGACAATGTGGCATGCCTTTCAGTTCAACATTGGTATTGTATCTGCCTACAAAACCTTGGATAGTTTTGTTACAACACACTTTTATCCTGTGTTTGGGGATACTTGTCCATGTAGGCATTTCTTTGCAACATTTGTAATCAGCAAGCATCATTTGGATGTTTGCATTTTGCAGGATAGTGCTTGCTAATGAATGTTGGTAGGTCATGCATACAGTTTTTGACAGACAATACAGTTTGTACAACTTATTTAGATTCTTATGTGTCGTAGTCTGTGGCTGTGTTTATGCTTGAGCATTATGCCATTATTACTATTTGGTAGAGTTGTATTCTTTAAATTGATGTGGGGTCAGCCAATGACCGTGTTGCCTGGTTCAGCTGTTTGTCATATGGCATTCATATTTTCCGGGTTATTGTTATCTCACTTTGACTTCATTTTAACAATGTTAATTTGGGTTGTTAATATGACTCATTACATGCACAAAGTACAATTTACAGTTACACACAAACATGCCTGCTCAGGAAACACATGCAAGTGAAAAAAGATCCTATCAGACACTCAGCTGGACAGCTTACTTAGGCCGACATCATTACTAAACAGTGCAGGTCCCAATATTAATATTATGTTGCCATTTACAAGCATTTCTTTTGTCAAATTACAGTTATGGGAATGTTGCATGAGGCGAGGTCAGAGCACGCTTCCATTCAAAAGTCAGGATATGTTATGTGTGCTTACTTTGCTAGCATCAAATCTATTGATTATAATTTTGCTACTTGTTAATGTTTTCATTTCATCTTGAACTGTATATTAAATAAAACCTACAATGAATGCTAATAAACCTTCAGTCTCATATTTTTCAATGCAGAACTCACACGTGGATGGTATGTTAATTAATTAGACTGCAAATGTGCACATCATTTTCAGTTTAATGTCAGCTATAATCTTCACTAGAATGTGCAGCACAATATACATTTGTTTTTATATTGTTATGGTTTTGATTACTGGCATACACTGCTTATGGTGGAACAGTGAACTATGTTCATAACATATTTAAATGTTTAATTAGGCCTGTTTTTTGCTTGTTCATTGTGTCACAGTGGATATTTTATGCAGAGAGGGAGCATCAGGTATACATATGTAATTTCAGTCCTGTGCTGTGATTCACCTTGACACAGCATGGTACTCTTGGATGATCAACAATCAGGTGTAGACAATAAGCACATGCTAGGCCATGGACAGAGTCCTCAGATGGCAATGACTATGACAATGATGAGGATGGTAATGAGGAAGCTGGACCTGGACATGCCATCAACCCTGCTGCACCCCAAAGGAGATTTTGTCAGGAAGAAGAGAAATGATTATTGGGAGCAGATCTGGGAGGTGGTGACCGATGTGATTGGAACACAGATGAGGGATACAATGCAGAAGTTTTTCCAGGATATGGCACAGGCTATGCTTGACTGACTCAGTAGATAGTTAGAGAGATCATTCATGATGCTCATCCCCATCAGAGCAGTTCCTCAGGTCTATAATTATTGTCTGTGTGCTCCAATTGTGTAATGCTGCCACCATGCTGTTTGCCATATGATTGATTGGACTGTATATGCACTCTTGTGCATGCATACTATTTAGCTGCCATGCCTAAGTATTACATGTGCAAACATACAACAATGCAGATATTGCGGAGTGACATTTCATTATATTTCAACATGTGCATGACACACATTAACACATTACATTTTCTTTCCACATTCAGCTGTGCATGCATCATTGCAGTTAACATGTAGCCACTGTTCCAAGAATTACCCAGTAAACATGTGCTTAACTGAGAGAAGCTCACAGACAACACGTTTTCCATAGTCCATCACTGCCTCAGTGATATGGTTAAGATTTGTGTATTGCCATATCGTATAGTGCAACAAAATACATGTTGTTGCCCATGTGTTTCAGATGACATTTGTCATGCTGTCCCATCGGCATGATATTTTGCTGTGTGCCATGTGTTGACAATGTTGATGGCATGTTCAGACATATAAAGGTATGTCATGCCTATGGGCAGTCCATTTTTTCTGTTCTGACTCCATAGAAAGTCAATTGGGCATTCATGTATACCATGGTAAATGATAATGTATTCAATAAAAGTACAGTACAGTATGCTATGTTTGGTCTCTGTTACATTTTCAACATCCATTAGTTATTCACAGAAGTTCACACCGTTCGGCAATAGTTGTGCAGATATATGTACATGCCTCCAAACATAGTCTGATCCATACTGAAACATCCTTGTACCTTTAACAAGTGAGCATTCACTGACTTATCACTGATATGCTGTAATGATGCTCACAGGACTGTCCTCTGTTCAGTAATGAGCAGGGTCAGTGACCTATAACTGCGTTTGTATATTCCACATTGTCATGACAGTATATGTATGTGCATATGTGATGGAGATTCTTGGTTTGCCTACCTATGCCTGTTGATATTACATGATTGCACATTACTCTATACGTCTGATTTATGCATTGCCATTTTTGTTGCTGTCAGCAATGTAATCTGTCTATGTGACATACTTTTGACATTTACTTAAATGTATTTTGGGTTGGCTTCAAAAGCACCTGTTTGGTATAGTCATGCATTTGCAGTGTGTAACCTCACTTTGTTGTCCAGCTTTATCATTGTCTTGCTTGATGTGGGTCTAGGTTGTCCAGCTCCCTTCCACCTTCATAATTTATATAATATATTTTGCAGATATGTTTACCTTTGTTGCATTTATTGTCCATTGTCACTTATTACATTGCTGACATGGTCAACATATGCCAGTTCTATGGCCCTTATACTGATGCAGGACATCTAAACACAAATCTCTGGCTACCTCTTGTAATACATCCTTATTCTCGTTATACTTGTGTGTTAACCATTATACATTGATGAAAATCATGTGTACAGCCTGATATTTTTGCTGTAGTGCTACATTTGTGCAAATTCTTACATGTCATTCATGTGTGTATATATGCCTACATTTGTGTATTGCCTTTGACATGGCATATGTGTGTCACATATATGCATTCTATTACACAATTATTTGGGTTGTGCACACCTACATGTGTATTTAACAACCATTTTGCTGCTTTGCTGCAATCATTTTGTTTGGCTCTGTGCTTGGTTGCTTACCTTTCAGGTGGATGGGTAGAGGTTCTGTTCTGACATCGGATGGAATTATCTAGCATTCTTAGATCTGCATTCCGCATCTGTGATGCTGCTTGTTTTATACTTACAGTGCTGACAGGCTACGTGGATATGTGCTTATTTATGCAGTGTGTACTGTCATCCTTATTTATTACCCTACAACACACATCTACCATTGGACATACACATCCAGGTATGACTGCCACAAAGTTTGCAACATGTTGGAACATGATAGTTCATAAGTAGATATGTTTTTCTGCATTTCACCATGACTAGTTTGCATCCCCACCAAGTCTGCCAACTTGCTCGTATTGTGCATTGTGCTGCTTGTATAATGTATCTGTTCTTAGTGAGTTTTTTTTTTCAATCTTTGTCTGTCATGTGTTGTGATATTTGTTCTGTGGTTATACCTGTTGTGACTGTCATCTCCTCCTCCTCTTTCCCCTTTACTTTTCCTTCTTTTCTGAAAAAAATAACAAAAATGGGATGCATTCCCACCAAAGAACAGAGTCCATGCCCCTCTGACCTTCCCTCAGGTTTTCCTATTCTAACATACCTCTTGCATGTCCCAGTTCTTCAGCCATGTCCCATGTTTTCTGTTCTATCTCCCAGTTTCCTTGAGTCTATGCATTAATTGTGCTCCCCACATTCCCACATCCATTGTTAGCTAATATTAGCTGTGGCAATGTGGCTGTGATTACCCTTCACCTTTATCAATTATTTTATTAGGAAATGTATAGATTGTGATGGAATCTGTATTTGATAGGTGGCATAGTTTAATAATACTGGACTTATAGTGATATTCTGTAGTTGTCTGTAAGCTTACTGGAGAGATTATTCTGTTACAGGTATGTATTTATAAATGTCAGGCTGCTGAGATTATGAGACTCTTTCCATAACTTTGTTAATGTAGAGCACACTTTGACATAGATTTGTCATTACTTTTGGATTACTTGCAGTTGATATACAGTGTGTCTTTAATACTGAGATACTTCATTTTGCACCAAGATATTCTGAGTTCACTGTGACAGATTTACATATAATATTGTTATCCACAATATCGGTATAATGTGATGGACTTTGCTAACTTACAGAATCTGTCTGATATATATATATATATATATATATATATATACATACATATGTGTCCCCTACTCCTTATCAAACATGCATTCATTTGAAAAGTGTAAAGGGGTGGACATTTAACATTTTTTGAATGTTCATTTTATGGAATCTCTGCGGTGTTAAAAGTTTTTGTTGGCAAAGCAGCTAAGTGAGTTTGTGTTAGGAATGTGGGTGTGTATGCCAATGTTTGTGTATTAAGGTTAGGGCTAGGTTTACTTAAGGAATAGCTTTAGTGCAGGTGTGTCTGTACATATTTTCAGGCTAGGGTTATTGAAAGAATTAGGAAAGGGTGTACCTTGTGGGAGAGTATATGTAAGCTTGTGGGTTAGGGTCAGAGTAAGTGTTAGGCAAGAGGATAGCTTGTAGGAGTTTGTCTATGTATGTTTGTGTATTATAGTTAGAATAAAGGCTAGGTAAGGAGATAGCATGTGTGTGTATGTGTGTGCATGTGTGCACACATGTGCTTTTGTGTGCAGTGTGTTTCTGAGCTGTCTTGTGTAATGCTAGTGATCCAGAAAGTGGTTTCCTAAGGAAATGTATTGGGTTAGGATTAGGAGCTTTGGTAGGGTTACAGCTCTGGTTAACTTGCATTAGTAATCTGATTTGGGGACAAAGCAGGGAATCAGTGTGTCTGAGCATAGAGTCAAAAGTCACAAAAAGAGTTTTGTTTATAGAGTGGTCTGGTATAATGTATTTGAGATGATTTAACTCTTACTGTGCCTGAATCTGATGTGCTTTAGGACTTTCACTGAGATCTAGTCATTGCAGGTTTAGGTGGCATTAGAATGGAGTTTGTACAGCCACAGCACAGCACATTTTAGTGTTGGCTAGTGTTGAGTGTGGCATATGTGTCCATTGCTTGCAGTGCACAATTTTTTTGGGAGAGTGAGGCCTGCATCCTTGTTAAACATTTGCATATCATGATCAAAACTTCTTGTATTTAGTAAGAGTTCATTATCTCTGAGAACATGTACAAACACACATGCACTAAAGCTATTTTGCATGTAAACCTACAATGTTTGAGGATACCCAGTGCTATGAGGCTGCAAACAGAAGGGAAGGAAGCAGGCTGACCTATTATTTTAGTCCAGAGAGTTGGGAAATTATAATTATATATCGTACTATATGTATTTAATGTGGTAGTGATTAGGCTATACTGTGGAGAAATGTAACAATGTGGATTTTCTTATATAGTTGTACATAGCCTAACATAGAGTTACTATATGACCTAATAAGGTAGTTGGTAGGGTAAGCTGCCTGACTAAATAAAGTAAGCAAAGTAATTCAAGTTACTTTTCAGCTGTGAGAATGGGAAGCATTGGATACCTAAACAACTTTAAAGTATGAGTTAAGTAAAGCACCTACACGTTGCCTAAGGCAGTGAGAGCAGTTGTGGGTTGCTTATGGCAATGCACAGCAGCTGTAAGCTGGTACAGCCTACTTCAAGACATAGGGTATACAGTGTGGCTTGTCGCTCAGCTGTGAGCAGTTATCTGTGCTTCTAAGTACTGTTTCTCACATAAACTAATAGCATTGGGAAAGATAGGTGGCCCTGAGACAAATAATGATGAAGGTGCCCATATTTTTACTGTGCATGTTGCATTGCCAATACACTATATGGAGCACCATGCAAACATGAGCAATTTATAGCAACATTGACCAAAACTGAATACATTCAAAAAAGCCCAATAACAAATCTCAAATGACACATCATTATAGCATTCAGAGGATTAGAAAAGGCTTGGTTCTCTTCCTGCTCTCACTAAAGTAAACTAGAAGACATTTTTAGCTGGACTGCTAAACGCACAAAACGTGTAAAGCTACCACAGTAAACTCAGTTAAAAATAGAAAAACACTTATCCCAGATCTTGTATGGCTGTGTGTATAGTCAAATCTGGCAGAAAAATGCCAAAATATAGAATAGTTCCCAATCTACTGATCAGAGACAATTTAATTTTTGTAGGAACCGAGTAGCTTGTGCTAATTTAATTGATTGCCAGCTCATAGACAAATGCCATGTACAGGAGAATTTGAAGACTAA
>NC_056746.1:706925332-707053431 GCF_019279795.1 Protopterus annectens
CAGAACTTCATCATCTAACATTACTGCAACTAATAATTCATTATTAATAAGCTAATCTCATACAATGAATGTACTTCTAATCAGCTGATTTTATATTGTTTTCTTTAAATAAAATGGATGCATATTATTGAAAGGTAAATATTATGCTATCTAACTTATTTCTAGTGTATTCTGGTACAATGGCTGCCAGTTTCTTTGTCCTTACAATTTCCTTTCTAAAATTAACTGCAGGGAGCATTTGTCTAAAGGTAAAAAAACATGTAAAGAACAACTATTAACCTGTGACTTAAAAAAAATGAAAGTCACTTCACCATTACTCCATACCATTAAATATTACCTATAAACAGTAAAAATAATTTAATATTATAATACTGGTTAGAACAATATATATATATATATATATATATATATATATATATATATATAGTATTATTCTCACACATTCATAAAAATTTTAGCATAGCTAAGAGCCATTGCTGCCCCCCCCCCTGCTGCTACCTTATCAATTTTTCTAAAATATCTGTACTTAAATAAGAAATTTAACATTACATACAAACAATCAGCTGATAAATCTATGTGGATTTCAGTAAAAGTATTGCTTTTATTGCCATCTCTAAACCTTCAACATTACAAATATCTATTTAGAATGACTTTCTTACAAATATCTGTTTAGGAAGACTTTATAACTATCACCACTAATAAATCATTTCGCTTATTTCTATATAGTTAATTTTCCATATAGAATCTTATTCATTTATTAATTTATTGCATTTGTTAATGGACGTGGTCCAAATAAGTAAACAAATTGCCCTTTTCTGTGGAGGCTCAGGGAGAAAACCTCCACATAAAAATAAAAGTACAGTAAAGATAGCTAGTACACTTTAGAAAAGTAAAGACTGGTACAATTTAAAACAGTATAAAGTAGCCACAGTTGAATTTAAGTAAGGTTTGACTCTGAAATAGAAACACATAGTACACAATTCATGTGATATACAGAATGTTACATTTGAAGACACGAAACAGATTTGATGAACAGCTTTCTTTTTTTAAAGTTTGTTCTAAATAAACTTTTATGGGCACAATCTTACTCCCTGATGATACAACAGGCCCTAAGGGTGAGTGACCAAAAGACTTGTGGATTATAAGCACTCCAAAAAATACTCTTGACTTAGGATTTTTTTGTGATTACGCCATTATGTTACCATTCTTTCTTTCTGTTATTTCTTTGTCCCCCTTAACATCATTCTTCCTGCCCACCTTCCTAGTGCCCCATGGCCACATTGGGTCTGCAAGCCAATCTCCTACCCCCCTAAACTTATTCCAGTATTGCTGAGGCTGGTCATGGATAGTAAGGGCTTAGCAATCTTTTTGTCAGTTTGGAGGAGGTTTGTTTTTATACCCTGCCCCCTCCCTTCCTCACATCCCATGTTCATCAGCTACATTTGAGTGCTACTCTTATCTTTGGACTTTGCCTTCCCTTAGAGAGAGTTGTCAACAAATGCCCTTACATCCAGGATGGGCATGATTATCCCTCTCTGCCACTCCATCAGTTGCCTGAGCTGTTAGTCAAACCAGGGTCACCTGGGCCATAGTCAGAGCTTTATCCGTCTATGCCACTGGAGTGGCTTATGATGTAACCATCCCTTAACCAACCTATCAATATACTTGCAGTTAGTAGAAACATTTAACTTAAACCCACTTCATATCCATCATTATTTAATAATTTGAGCATCCTTTCTTCATAAAGGCAACTTTCCATAATCACTAAAGCACCTACTTTATCTGCTTTTATCATTCTTATGAAAATGTTATTTAAGCTAGCCTTTCAGGGTGGGTGCTATTGAGGCAATAACATCTGCCCAGGAGTTTTGTGATGCCTAATGCAACAGGAAGAGGGACAGCAAACCACTGAAAGGACATTATTTCCCCATAACACTCACCCTGGAGGACATTATTATTATTATTATTATTGTGAATAAGAAGAACACAAAGGGCCATGCACCAGAAACCTCTGCAGCTATAAAAAATGAAAAACAGGATACACACAAAGCTGCTGAGAAAAGGCTCCAGAATCCACTATAGTCTTGAAAAATACCAAGGAATAATGCTGTGCAGAACTGCTTTATTGCAACACACTAGCGCTTTCACAGAATGCTTCTTCAGGTGTATAACTAAATGCAAAAAGCTACACCTTAAATAACCAGGTGAAATAATCACATGATACATTCTGCTTAATATTTAAAGGAACCATTAAAATCAACCTTAAAAGCATGCATATATATTATTATTAAAACAAATACACTACATAAAAAATATATACAAGTGTATATATAAAAAATATATAGCAAATTGACCATCTACAATTATACTTTAATATAAAAACAAAGAACAAAAACTATCTATATAAAGCCATTTTACTGAGAACAGGTTTCATGGGCACATGATCATTCAAACCATGACCATAATTAGCTCTTAACATCACTATCCATCTAGCCTCCACCTCTTCTGTTCTAGCTCTAATATCACCCACCCTTGCATTCTCATATGTCCTAGAGACAACCATAAACAAAAATGTATGTTGTACCCCCATATTTTGTACGTTTAGCTAAAGCATTGATATTACTCCCTTTACCTATATGATAGTTGTGCTCTCTTATTCTATCTTTAAGGGTGCGATCTGTCTTGCCTATATAAAAACATTTGCAGACAGTGCAATTAGCTAAATAAACCACATGCATGGTTTCACAATCAGCCTGCACCCTAACATCATATACTTTGCCTGTGTCTGGATGAACGAAAAAAGGCTCTTTATTAATGTACCTACATTGTGAGCATTTACCACATGGTCTAGTACCAGGTGTTGTCAAGACATTCTTAATTTCCTTAACATTACATAACCTTCTCCTCAAATTCTTCTTATTCTTGAAAGTAAACTGTGGTCTAGGACCTATGATTTCACTTAATTGCGGATCTGTTAACAAAATATCCCAATGTTGATTAATAATCTCTGTATACCTCCTTACATCCTTCGAATAAGGAATGCAAACCTTAATATTATTAGTCCTTTTAGTGTTTCCACCAAACAATCTTTTTGAAAAATACAGTTTGGCCCTAGTTTCTCTTAGTTTAGAGACTTGGGTAGCATTATATTCTACCAGCCCTTGATCATAACCCCTCTCAGTGAGCTCATTTATAGTTCTATGTTTCTGCTCTTCAAATTCACTACTCTTTACACTTAATCTAGAAGCCCTATAAAATTGGTTCTGGACCACTTCTTTTACAAGCAGCCAAGAGAAGGGAGGTATTAATATTGGACATTATTAAAGAGAAATATGGACAAATCAATGTTAAATATCCAAATAGTGCTGTTACAGGACTTTTAACAGATACTTTAGGTAACGTTTGTACATATAAACGTAAGCTTCTACAGATAAAATTGAATAAGCTGCAGAGAGATCGTCGGGACTTCTCATTGGGTAATATTTTCACCTGGCCGCGTGATTCACCAACTAGCTTCAGCAATGAACTCAATGCCTCTAATGAAGCACGTAATGACGTAGGTCTACAAACTAATAGTGAAGGCGCTGACATATCACAACATGAGCAGCCAAGTGAATCAGTGCGTACCACAACAGGAGTGCTTCATCTAACTCCACATTGAATGGCAGCATTTCTAATTTAAGAGCCAGAAGAAAGACTATTATTACTTTGGCTGAAGTGCATAGGGAGCCTGAATGTAATTCTCTCCATGTTAATAACAACGAACCTATTGTTACATCAGCACAGCCTCTTGAAACGGCGCCATTTTTCCATTTGAATTTTCCACTCCCCATGAGGGACAGTTCATCGAATCGAAAGGGTGGACAGAGACAGAACAATCAACACAGAGACAGAGGGAGGAGTACAACGCGCTACAAGAGGAAACACGAGGAAGAGGTGAACAATGTGTATACCATAAAAAAGGTGTTTCAACAAGTAAGACATTAGTGACCAATTTAACACATCGCGAATTGACTGTTTTGGAATATAATGTTTTGAGTAAAGGTCTATCGTTTATACCAACTACAAATATGTCCATTACTGATATAGTTTTTGATTTTAAAATGTTTACTAGGAATCTTACACTGAAGTGTATGTTTAAACAGAATACTAATGCTTCAGAAGTTTCATTGAAAAAAACAAGTGTATTTATTCCTAAACCCACAGCTTTAGTTAATGCCTTTGAACAAATGTGTTTAGCTGACTTCTATAAAGTTTATAATGATAGAAGTTCTAGAGGTGGTAAACATAATTTAACTAAAGCAGAATTTCAAGCAATGCATGCTCTTGAGAATGATGCTAATTTTGTAGTTAGACCAGCAGATAAAGGTGGGGGGATTGTTTTACTCAGTAGACAAGAATATGAATGTTTAATGTATGAAATGCTGAAAAATGTTGATTATTATGAGAAAATAACTAGACATCGTATGCAATTAATGGTTGTATCAGTTAATGAGCAGTTAAAATGCTTAAAGCAAGCCGAGTTATTGACAGATGATCTGTTTAAGTTTCTTAGGGTACTCCATTATACTGTTCCTATTATACAAGGATTACCTAAGTTGCATAAGAATTCAATTAGACCCCCTATGCGTCCTATTGTTGCGGGGAGGGGATGGTGCATGGAGTGTATTTCAATATTCTTAGAGAGAAAATTGAAGCCTTTAATTGATAATTCGACTTATGTTCTTAAAGATACAGAACATTTTCTTTGTGATTTGTATGAAGGTACTAACAGTGGTAAGCTGAATATGGAATATTTGTTTGTTACTCTTGATGTTGTTTCATTATTCACAATCATTCCCAATGATAAAGGGCTTGATTTTTTGAAGGAACAGCTGATAAAAAGTTGTTTATACAGTGCAAATGAAATTGAGTTGTATATTGAGTTGATGTCCATAGTTCTTATGAACAATGTATTTTTATTTTCTGACCAGATTTATTGGCAGAAGAATGGTGTGGCGATGGGGAGTGCATGCTCAAATAGCTATGCAAATGCCGTTATGATGAAATGGGAGGCAGATTTTTTGGATGAAGGGCCTTTCAAAGATTTAATTATTTCAGAATTAATGAGCTTTGTAGAGTATATTAACAGCACTACCCCATTTTTGAGGTTTACTTTGAATTATTCAGATGTTAGTATCAATTTTTTGGATGTGATAATAGAAAATGATAGTTCCAATGTGATATCAACTAGATTATATAGAAAGGAATGTTATGTTAATAGTCTATTATCTAGGGATAGCATGCATCCAGAGTTCATTTTTGGAAATGTGGTCCAGAACCAATTTTATAGGGCTTCTAGATTAAGTGTAAAGAGTAGTGAATTTGAAGAGCAGAAACATTGAACTATAAATGAGCTCATTGAGAGGGGTTATGATCAAGGGCTGGTAGAATATAATGCTACCCAAGTCTCTAAACTGAGAGAAACTAGGGCCAAACCGTATTTTTCAAAAAGATTGGTGGAAACACTAAAAGGACTAATAATATTAAGGTTTGCATTCCTTATTCTAAGGATGTAAGGAGGTATACAGAGATTATTAATCAACATTGGGATATTTTGTTAACAGATCCGCAATGAAGTGAAATCATAGGTCCTAGACCACAGTTTACTTTCAAGAATAAGAAGAATTTGAGGAGAAGGTTATGTAATGTTAAAGAAATTAAGAATGTCTTGACAACACCTGGTACTAGACAATGTGGTAAATGCTCACAATGTAGGTACATTAATAAAGAGCCTTTTTTCGTTCATCCAGACACAGGCAAAGTATATGATGCTAGGGTGCAGGCTGATTGTGAAACCATGCATGTGGTTTATTTAGCTAATTGCACTGTCTGCAAATGTTTTTATATAGGCAAGACAGATCGCACCCTTAAAGATAGAATAAGAGAGCACAACTATCATATAGGTAAAGGGAGTAATATCAATGCTTTAGCTAAACGTACAAAATATGGGGGTACAACATACATTTTTGTTTATGGTTGTCTCTAGGACATATGAGAATGCAAGGGTGGGTGATATTAGAGCTAGAACAGAAGAGGTGGAGGCTAGATGGATAGTGATGTTAAGAGCTAATTATGGTAATGGTTTGAATGATCATGTGCCCATGAAACCTGTTCTCAGTAAAATGGCTTTATATAGATAGTTTTTGTTCTTTGTTTTTATATTAAAGTATAATTGTAGATGGTCAATTTGCTATATATTTTTTATATATACACTTGTATATATTTTTTATGTAGTGTATTTGTTTTAATAATAATATATATGCATGCTTTTAAGGTTGATTTTAATGGTTCCTTTAAATATTAAGCAGAATGTATCATGTGATTATTTCACCTGGTTATTTAAGGTGTAGCTTTTTGCATTTAGTTATACACCTGAAGAAGCATTCTGTGAAAGCGCTAGTGTGTTGCAATAAAGCAGTTCTGCACAGCATTATTCCTTTGTATTTTTCAAGACTATCGTGGATTCTGGAGCCTTTTCTCAGCAGCTTTGTGTGTATCCTATTATTATTATTGTGTTTAGACAATGAACTATGTGATAAATTCTTTTGTATTTGTTTTTTACTGGTATATACATTTCTTTTGTATTTTTTTATGTAAAATAGTTATTTTATATTATATTTCAAAATTGCTGTAGCATATGTAATTGTTGTAGGAAGTGTTTTACATCTGAAATGTAAACTATGAGTTTTTAATGACAATGCGCACACACATTCACTCACTCAAAAATGTTTCAAGTAATTACAGACAGCTTCTTCAATGAAATGACCTCATCTGTCATTATAATCAAATGAATGAAATAAACTTATACAGAGCAAAGTGTCGCGACTAGCCCTGCTGTTTGATATGACAGAACATCCATGATCCAACTCCTTTCTCGTAAATCTATGAGGGTTATATTTAGTCAACATAGCTAGACATCAACGTTTGAAACTTCTTATTGTTTAGATAATGCATTTTGAGGAAAGGTGTCTGTATCTGAATTCTTGAGCAAAGAAGTTGAGAGGTATGGACTCTCCCTATTCCTCTCTCACTCCCTCAGTGCGTCTCTCTCTCTCTCTCTCTCTTACACGCACACACACACGCACACACACACACACACACACACACACACACACACACACACACACACACACGCACACACATGCACTCTCTCTTTTATCTATAACATTTATCTTATCTACAAGCAAGTCTTTTATAATATATTAACAAACCAAGATAGCATAAAAAAAAGAAATGTCTTCAATCTGACCATGTAGCTGAGAATTAATGATAACATATCTTATTTATGTTAATGCAGAATGCCATGTTATTTGATGAATAATACATATTGTGTCTTATAATTAAAAAGTGTGTAGCAATTTGTTTTTGAGTAATTAAAAGTCTGTGAGCATTGCTAATAGATTTTTACTTGAATTTTACTTGATATTTTCTTAAAATTCCTCCATACCCCTTTCTCTAAGTTTTTTATCTTGTATATTTTTTTCAGTAAAATATGTTAAGTTATTCGTATTGTACTGTATTTTTATATCCACGTTCACACTTTTTCTGTTTAATATTTCAATAAACCCAGAAGAGTGTCTTATTATCTGGGCAATGGAAGTCATCCTTTCGTTGTCATTACTTACGTAATTACACAGATAAAAAGACATACTTCAGATACCATCTTCTTATTTACAACCTAAATTAAAGGCTGGATTGTATTCCACTTTCTTAGTATAAACAGCCCCAGTCTTCATTTGATTGACTGTCAAACCTCAAAAAGGAAAAAAAAAAAAAAAAAAAAAAAAAGAAAGAAAAGAAAATCATCGTCAACTTCATTTCAGTTTTTTCAAGTAATTTCATTCAAAATAGACAATCATATGCTAATGCTTCAGTTTTATTAGTGTTGAAATAATTTTGCCTTTTCTTTATTTTCTGCATAAACTTTTGCATTTATTTCTATTTAATCTTAGCTCAAATATTTTGGTTTATTTCTTTGTGCCTTTCGGCTTTTCCCGGTTAGGGGTCGCCACAGCGGAACTCCGGTCCGCTACTGATTGGTAGTGGATTTTTACGTACCGGTTTACCAGCCCCGACGCACAACCTTCAACAAAGGCATACCCCATTCACGTATGCCTCCACAGAGAAGACGCTCAAGCTGAGAATCGAACAGGACAACGTCTTACTCTGAGGCAACAACGCTACCGCAGCACCACCACAGCAGTATATTTTGGTATTATCCCTAAAATATCTTTTAATAATGTAAATAGCCTTTCTTCACTGTCTTCTTTATGTCATCTGCATAATTATAAATATGAGGAATTACATATCTATCCTCTACCTTGTATAAATGTTCTCGCTGCTGGATTAATAACTAAGCCAAAAATTAAGGAACTCGGCAAACAATCCTGTTTTACCTCCTATTCCATTCTAATTTTTCCTTTAAAGAATCCACACAAAGAACTCCATATGTTTACTCAAAAACTTCTATTACAAAATCTATGTACATATCCAGAAGCCATGATTTTGTAATATTTCAATCATAACTTCACATGACACATTCATAAATGCCTTTCTTGCATGTCACATTATATGGAAACCTTCTCTTCCATGTACAATCTCCAGAACAATGTCTCTTATCAACAGCTTTGTATATTTCTCTCCCTAACTACTCCAAATGCTTCATATTTTGCAATATAGTTTTTCTACTTCCATAATAAATGTAAACAGCAATACATTCTGTTTTTGCTCAAAATCCTCTTTCATCTGTCTCACTCCTGCCATAGTCTCAACTACAATTGCAAAGGATAGCCATGGTTCTTGGTGTGTCATCTTAAGAGAAGTAAAGGAATGTTGACTCATATTGGTGTGCTTACATCATTTTCTAATCTTTCATTTCTGTGCAGCAGTGTCAAATTTGACTGCAGCTGTTGACTTCCATTTGTAACTCCATTTGCTGCAGTAAGCATTTTCACCTGATTCATCAACATCAGTGTGCTTTATTATTTATAATCCAACGTCACTGCTGTACTGCCATAATAATTATTTCTCCCTACATAGCATCTTGCTTATATATCACAAGTACATGAGTTTCAGCATTCATATTTACTGCATATAGTTTCTATTTGCCTTCCTCCAACTACAGCATACTTTCTACCATCTATTTTTACCATCTTCACCTTTCCCTCCATCCTCCCAAAAGGAAATACTTTACAGGCACCCTTAAAAAGGGCAGTGTTTTTTTATACAAAATAAGAATTTTTGACATATACACAAAATAACCAGTTCATAAGAAACAAAAGTGATTGCTTAATAATCAAACAATATATCATTGCTGTATCATAATACTACGCAGAAACAGCTTTAATCACTCACTAGTCTTTTTATGGTACATGCAACCATTCTACTATTAACTATATACTTCCCTGTTTTCATATCTTCCTCTCCAAAGTTGTCATAAATGCATCCTTCCAATTTTATCTATTTCCATTTGATTTTAAATTCATCATTTCTAACAGCCAAAAATAATATTTCTTTCTTTTAGTAACTTCAGTTGCTGTAAGCTGATTTTACCCTTAATCATTCCCAAAACCCATTTTTTCCAGTCACAAAATATTTATATATATTTTTCTTTCTTACCTAACTTTTATGAGCAAAATCATTCTCCTCTAGCTTTATATGTCATCATATTTTATCAGAAACTTCCTATGGCATAATTTCTGAACAAAATCCCTTGTACTTGAATCATAATACTTTTTCATACTTTGGATCCAACTTATTCCAACTTTCAACTGCATATAAATTATCTTTATACCACACTTTGCATTGGTTTAAGTTCAACTTAACCATTTATTTCCATAAATATAAACTCCTGTTATATTCATAGTTTCAAACGTTCACAGGTTCCATGGTTGACAATTATATATCTTACTCCTAATGATAATAACTGGGATCACACCATAGATAAGTTGAGGGGACCCATGCATGGGATAAAGCATTTAGAGCCTCCAGTGTCCATTAGTAGTACAGTGAACTGTCCTGTAGTAAATGTTCATTTTCCCATCCATAGACTTTTGTGTTTGAATATGGAAAGGAATAAAATTTGTTTTATGTGGATGGGTAGTCTGTTCCACAGCAGTGGCGTCCTCTGTGAGATATACCTATACCTCCATACCATTCTGTTGATGTTCCAGAAGAGGTTTAGATCACTGGACCAAGTATTTCTGATGGCATTTAGCTTGCTGATATGCAGCAAATCCATCAGCAATGGGTCAGAGGATGCCTTGTATACCAGACATGGGTCATCTCTTGCCAGTCTGTAGAATGTGGAGAATAGTGACAGGACTTTGAGTCGGTCCATGCAGGACATGTTGTTTAGGTCCAGCATCCTTTTAGTAAGGTATCTCTGTGGGCATTCCAGTTATTGCTTGTTTCTGGAAAGATATATGCCAAAGGGACCGTTAGATTTAATGACTGGCCTAACGATTGGTGAGTAAAGTGGGGCAATGACATTCCTAGATCTAGACATAATCCCTTTGTTTATAACCTGTGTAATATAGAAGGACTTTCTCACAACAATAGATACATGTTGATTATTTGCTTCCAGTCTGAATAGCTGAGATGTTTATGTATTTGAGCAGCATGTACAAATCATCATATCTGGTTTCTTGAGAGGCTCATATGTCCTAGGGATATCCATAACCATTCAGTGGAATTGCTGCTTTTCATACAGCACTGGCAAGATATGTGAGGGTTTAGCACAAGTGGCTCATTATGGTTGCATCATTTGTGGCATTTAGTCTCTTGGGTTAAACATTTATGAAAATGCCCTATATAATAATGACCCTTTCTTATCTCTCTTAACATTTCATTCTAACTCTTCAAAAAACAGACATTTTGTTTTATAAATTAAATCCTAATGAGGAATCAATGTGCACATATATCTCACCATAACTCATACAAGTAAAGGTGCAAAGAAAACAATAAATGTACCATATACAGACAATATGCCCTTAACATAGAGACTCAGATATTTGAGCAAACCCCTACAAGACTACTAGATCAAGCAAAAAATGTCTTAACAAAATATCAGTTCAAAGATGATTGTGCATAAGTATTTCCATATATTTTTTTTTAAATTTTTTACTCCCTTACCACTTTGCCACTTATTTCTGTCCTTCCCTCATGAAACCTATTCATCTCCCTCCTGCAGATTATTAACTTCCTGCCTTGTCCCTCATGACATGAAGGCACCATTCTTATGTGAATGAGAGCCTTCCACTCTCTTCTTTGTGAGATAACCTTCCACACTTAAGGGCTAGTGTCACAAAATGGGCTCCATATATGCAGCCATGGGTGGAAGCTTCAGGTAGTCAGGGCTAGGAAACCATAATCATGGTGGAGCACGCATGTAATATGTACATCACTATACTGTTGACAAAAACTAGTCCTGTTTCTCTCTCACTACCAAACAAAGGGTAGGGCACTTCTTAAGTGGGGTATACCATCGGGCCTCCACTAGGAGGTCAGTCATTTCAAGAAGAAACCCCAAACTCTCTCTCCGCGAGCAATTAAGTTGGTACTATGCAGTTATACCACTGTGCTGTCCATGCCAAGGCCTGAGCTGCTAATCAAGCATGGGTCATTTAGTTCATACTCTGATAATCTCACTGTGCCATTAAGATGGGTTAATTTATAGGTTCATAGGTTCATAGGTTGGTACTAGGCTATTGGCCCTAGGGTCTATGCAAGCCTAGCCATAACAATTCCCTGGATATTTCTTCTCACAATATTTACATCTCTGGGCCCCTGTCTAGCAGGGCGACTGACATGATCCTCGGGGTGTGAATTTCCTATCTCCCATCCAATCATCAAGGTTCCTTCTGAAGAGGGCCAGTGAGGCGCTCTGCTTGACATGTATGGGCAGTCTATTCCAGAGTATGGGGAGTCTCTGGGTCAGGAACCTATCCCTCCAGCATGTTTTGTTCATTGTGATGACAAGGTTTAGATCCCTGGAGCATGTGGCTCTGAGGGATTGGGATTTCTTTAAGTGGAGCATGTCCAACAGCTCAGGGTTTGACATGACCTTGTATGTTAAGCAGAGATCGTCTCTGAGTAGACGATATGCCACAGAGTATAGCTGGAGTTTTTTTTAGATGGTTTGCATATGGCATCTGCTTTAGGCCTGTGATTTTTTTTAGTGAGGTATTTCTGTGGCCTTTCAAGCTGTTACAGATGTCTTGTGAGGTACATACCAAACGGGGCATTATACTCTATAATGGGTCTAATGAGGGATGAGTACAGTGGGACAATTATCTCTTTTTGTCTGGATGAAAAGCCCTTAGTGATGAGGTGTGCCACATAGAAGGATTTCCTGACTGTTGTGGTGATATGGTTATCAAAAGTGAGACCACTGTCCACCTGTGTCCCTAAGTCTCTCATCACACTTTCAATGTTTAGTGTCCTGCCACCTATGTGGTAATTCATGGGTACATGTTTTTCTCCAAAGGGGATAACTATACATTTTTTGGCATTAAGCTTGAGCCCATGGCTCTGGCACCAGGCATCTGTTTCTGTAAGGCCCTTTTGTAGAATATCCACATCATTTGGGGATTCAGTAATGGCTCCCAGTTTGCAGTCATCTGCAAACTTTGTTAGCCAGAGTCCCTTAGTGTTAGCCTGTACTTCAGAGAAGTAGATGCCAAACAAGAGTGGTCCCAGGACTGAACCCTGAGGTACTCCACTTGTCACCTGTCTGGAGTTGGATTTGGAGTCAGCTACTTTTACAGTCTGGTTTCTGTCAGTAAGCCAGTTGGCAAACCATCAAGTAAGGTAGGGATTCATGCCCAGCTTAGTAAGTTTATCTATGATTCCAGAGTGGGGAATGGTGTCGAAGGCCTTGGCGGGGTCCAGATAGGCTGTGTGGACCACCTTACCCTCATCCACAGCTCTGGAGACTGATTCGAAGAAGTCGATCAGATTTAGGAGACAAGATCGGCCCTTCACAAACCCAAACTGGGTGGGGTTCAGTGTTTGAAGGTTGCCAATGTCTTTGTTTATAAGTTCCATGATAATGCGTTCCATGCCCTTGCAGATCAGGCTTGTCAGACTGATGGGATGGTAGTTCCCGGGATCCAATGTGGATCCACCCTTGTGGAGCGGGATAACTGTAGCTGTGCGCCACTCAGTGAGCATGAAGCCTGAGGTGAGGCTATGATTAAACATGACACTTAGGTGAGGTGCCAGTTAATTTTGTAGTTTATGTAGTACACAGCCTGGGATGTCATCTGGTCCCATGGATGCTGTATTCTTAGCTTTGGGGAGTGCGGTTTCTACCTGTGTGACTGTTATTATTGGAATTTGGCAATCTTTTGGTATTGAGATGGGCCCTTTAAGGGGTGAGGGGGGGGTGAAGTTGGCACTAAATCGATCTACCAGGATATTGGCAATATCCTTGGGATCAGTATATTTAATGCCATTCTGTTGTAACTCAGAGCAGATCTGAGCATTGCCATTTAGATTCTTGACATATCTATAGAATGCCTAGTTGTTGTCTTTGGAATCTTTGGCAATTTTATTTTCGTAACTAGCTTTTTAGGATTTTATGAGGGATCTCAGCTTCTTACTGAGGCTGGTGAGGGAGTTTTTTGATCCTGGGATTTTCCTCTTTTTTGCAACAGTTTCTTCCTTCTGTTGTATAGTTTGTTTATAGCAGGGGACCACCAGATTGGCTTTTTTTTTGGAAAAGAGCATATTGGTTCTATTTGGGATGGCACAATTCATGCACGAGTGGATGTGCTCGTACAGTGCCTTAGTGTAGGATTCTGCAGTTGAACTTCCAGATCCCCTCTGCGTGGGTGCTGTGAAGTTTGTCACTTCTGACTTGAGTAGCTTGAAGTTGGCTTTGGAGAAGTTTTTTAAGGAGGTTTCCTTACTGGGGGGTGGGCGTGGGATGTGGATGTCAAGGGTGATTTGCTTATGGTCATATCTGACCAATGAGGGGGTGACCACTGGTGTGGAAAATCTATCTCCCATGTTGGTAATGACCAGGTCTAGGATACTGGAGCCCCTGGTGGGACAATGGATTAGTTGATCCAGGGCATTGGAATTTATGAATTCCAAGAACCGTTGGGAAAAGGAGTTGGTATCTGAGTAGTTTTCCCAATTAATGGCAGGGTAGTTGAAATCACCCAGTATTAGGGTGTATCTTAATATTTTCCGGTATGTTTAGAAAGGTGTAGTGAGAATCTTGGGGCATGGTGGGGGATCTGTAGCAAGCTACAATTTGGATTGCAGTCTTACGTAGTGTTAGTTGCACTTGGAGAATTTCAGATGCATTGTGTTGGGCAACTAGCCTGGAGGTGTGAATATCCTTGGTGAATATGGACGATCCTCCACCTTTAGTGTTTGGTCCTGGTTTTGTGGCCGAAAAGTGTGGTAAGAATTGTAGCCTGGTATTGCAGGGGTGCTCTCTGGAGCCTTGAACCAGGTCTCAGTTACTGCACAGATATCAATGTTCTCCATTTTAGGAGTGCCTTGAGAGAGTGCATTTTGAGGTTTAGACTTCTAGCATTGAGTAGCATTACCTTCAGATTTTGCATGCTTCTATCTGTTATGGTGGTGGTTTTATCCTTTGAACCTTGCCTAAAAAAGGCACTATAGGGGTGGCAAGAGCTTTAGCCAGTAACCTGAATCCCAGGGGTGACAGGTGCTGACCATCTCTGGCAAAGCATCGTGGTTTGTTGATCATGTCATCCCAGCCAGACAAATACTGGATCCCCTTTGTCATAACTTGGTCCTGAAGAAGAACCACAATGTCCAACAGTGGTAACCAAAATTAATGTAATAAAATCCACTCATGCACCTACGAGCAAAAGAGTAATACAGGAATCTATTGTGAAAAATACTTTATTCTCTACTTTCATCTCTTTGACTTTGATCTTTGGTCAAGTCAAAGAGATGAAAGTGGAGAATAAAGTATTTTGCTTGCTAAATTCTTGTATTACTCTTTTGCTCGTTGGTACACAAGTGGATTTTATTGTAGAACTTGGCCCTGGTCAGGTCACACATTGAATATTGGATGCAGTTCTGGAGGCCATGTAAAGAAACAGGCATCAGGCTGCTGGAAGGATCTATGAAGAAAGCCATCAGAAAGGAGTGTAGGATGAAGGGAAAGTATATGATCAGAGGCTGAGGTGCTGAAGCCATTCTTATTAGAGATCAGAGAAGATAGGGAGACATAATGCTGGTTTACATGATCATGTCCAGAAATAAACCAGAATATATATAGGGGGAAGAGGGGAGGAAAGCAGCCACTCTAAGTACTGGCTACTCTCTGAATCTGCAGAAGTATTTCTTCATGAGATGGGCTTTAGACCCATGAAACAAACTTCAGAAATGGATGGTAGAGAGAAGGTCCTCAAATACATTGAAATGGTATAGAAAAGGTAGAGAAAGAACAAAAGGAAAGTTTGGGATGAGAGAATATAGACTTGACCCTCACTAAAATGGCAGACTGGATAGGTTTATCACCCTGTGCTGTCAAGAAAATTTACTATAGTTTAATGCAACATTAGATAAGAGATTATAATATAATATAATATAATACATTTACATCTCTACTTCTCAGAAGGACAGATCATTTCTGTAAATTCAGAGTTGTATCCAGTTGTATCCAGTAGTACCAGTCTGTACCACAGGAAAAAAATTAACATGCCTTGATATCATGAGCAATATTCATTTTAAGTTCTCCAGTCTGACTGCAATAGGTCTTCGCATCCTGAGTTATACCCACCATGGACACACTTCCTAACTGTGGACTCACTGTATAGAGACAGCAAGAGATATCAAGATATGAGACAGTGCCCAATAGGCAGTCTTGATAGCTTTGAACCTTGAAGAGACATTTACTTAAACTATAGGAGCTGTGCCTGCTACATAGCTGGAATGCAGGGTTTGTGAGACTGAATAACATATATCAAAGCAACAAAAGAAATTCATTGCTTGAGTTTCATTATTCTGATCTGCAGCCTCCCATGGACAGGAGTCTCATTTTGTAATGTTCCATAGCTCCATGTTAAAATGGCAATGTACCTTTTGTGTACATGAGTGCCTGTATTACATTGTTGACATAATGCTTAGAAGAAGCTATAATCTTGAGATATTTGATGCAACTGAACAGGTCCTTAAACTGCATTTCAGCAAATGGTATTTTCCTGAACAATACTGATTGAAATTGCACTTGCTCATAAATATTAACCCCCTGTCAAAAATGAAACTGTTTTTAAGTGAAACAAAGCTCCACGTGCCAGCAGTACAGGAATAGATGCCTTTGCATTTGCATCTACTTAATTATTGCCAGCTCTGAGACTGCTTTACTTCAACAAGTTTAAATCCCATTTTAATTAATACTTTTTCACCCAGTTCCACTTAAAATAATGTTTGTCTGAGCATCCTATCATGCTATATGTTATGCATTTGATTTGTATTGTGTGTGACGTCATCCACTCGGTCTCTACAAGAGTCCTGAGAAATCATCCAGATGCTCTTGCTCTGATCTCTGTGGACTTCAACAATGTCTCCCTAAACAGAATGTTTAGTACTTTCTCCCAATTTGTCAACTGCACCACCATAGAGAACAGAGCAATGGATCTAATGTATGTCAATGTTAAAGAAGCATACAGTTGCACAGCCATCCTACTTTTGGGAGATCAGACAACAACCTGGTGCACCTTCTCCCACTCTATGTACCACTGGTTACGAAACATCCAACCACCATCAGGAAGGTCATAAAGTGGACATGGAAAGTCAGTGCAACCCTTCGGGACTACTTTGAGACCACGAAATGGGAGGGCCTCTGTAAGCCTCATGGAAAAGGCATCAATTACCTCCCTGACTGTATCACTGAATACATCAACATATGTGTGTTAACCACTGTACCCTTAAAATTTACATGCTGCTTCACAAACAACAAGCCATAGATCACCAAGGATATCAAAGCCCGCCTGAATGAGAATAGGACAGCATACAGGTCTAGAGACAGGGATTCAGTGAAATGGGTACAGAAACAGCTGGCTGAGAAGATTAAGAAGGGGAAGGACAGGTATAGGAGGAAGTTAGAACAAAAAATGCAACAATGCAACTCCAAAGAAGTATGGGGGGGATGAAGACCATTGCTGGCTATTAGTCCAGCAGCCATGTGACGGAGGGGAGTAAAGAGACAGCCAATGAGTTTAACTTGTTCTTTAAAAATGCACCGGACAAACATGCAGTGTTGTCCCCACTTGCAAAGGGAAGATTCCCTCCTAAATAGCAAAATATATACCTTGTCAGCCTCTTCCTCGCCCCAGTCTCTACTGTTCAACACAGGGGAAGGAAGGTACACAATCACATCTCGACCACATGGCACAAACAAAAACTGCCCACACTTCCACCTTGGCTGGCAGAGCAAAGGCTAGCAGTTTGTCTATCATCCTATCAGAGGACCAGGTGATCAGAGAACTAAGAAGACTTTGCTCTATAAAGCAGTGGGGCCTGATGGCATTAGCCCACAGATGCTAAAGACCTGTGCTTCACAGCTTGGAGGGGTGCTATTCAGGATCTTCGTCTTGAGCCTCAGTACCTATAAGGTACCCGTGTTGTGGAAAACTTCCTGCCTGATTCTGGTTCCAAAGAAGGCACACCTGGGGCATAATACAGATTACAGACATGTGGCACATACATCACACTGCATGAAATTCCTTGAGAGGCTGGTCCTGGGACCACTTCATCCCAAGATCAGGTCAGAACTAGACCCCATTTAGTTTGCATATCAGAAAAAGACAGGGGTAGAAGATGCTATTATCCACTTTATACATAGAGCATACAGTCACCTAGACAAACCAGGAAGATCCCTTAGAATCATGTCCTTTGATTTTTCAGGTGCCTTTAACAACATCCAACCAGACAGGCTGGGGAGTAAGCTGTTAGCAATTAATGTAGATGCTCCCTTAGTTTTATGGATCCTGGATTATCTGACCAATAGGCTCCAATATGTGTGACTGCAGGGCTGAGTGTCTGATACGATGCTATGTAGCACTGGAGCACCACAGGGGATAGTTTTATCACTTTTTCTTTTCATTCTGTATACCATAGACTTCAGCTATAATACTGAGTGCTGTCACCTGCAAATATTCTTGGATGACTCGGTCATAGTAGGAAGTTTCAGGCATGAAGATGAGGAGAAATATAGGATGCTGATGGACAGCTTTATGAACTCATGTGAGATTAAACAGTTGCAGCTGAACATCAGTAAAATTAGCTGGTGGATCGAGGGAGATCACGATCTTGTCCCCCCAGTGACCCCTCTGTCAATTAGGGGGGGGGTTGAAATTAAGATTATTCAGGACTACAAGTATTTGGGGGTGCACCTGGACAGCAAGCTGGACTGGTCCAAAAACTCGCAGGTGGCATATAAAAAGGGTCAGAGTAGGCTGCACTTACTATGAAGACTCAGATCTTTTGGCGTCGACATCACTATGCTGCGGTTGTTCTATCAGACTGTAGTGGCAAGTGCTATCTTCTTTGCAGTGATGTGATGGGGTAGTGCATAAAGAAGGGTGAGGCAAACAGACTCAATAAATTTGAAAGGAAGGCTAGTTCAGTAGTTGGAGAAGAGATGGCCACCCTTGAAACTATGGCTGAGAGACGAATGTTAGCGTGACTAAAGTCCATCATGGAAAATATTGACCACCCACTCAACAGAGTGGTGGATGGACAGAGAAGTTCCTTTAGCAGGAGACTGATGAGTATAAAGTGCTCCACTGAACATCAGAGGGAATCCTTCCTGCCTACAGCCATCAGACTCTATAACGCCTCCTAACTTCTTAGTACCACCCTCCACTACTGAAAGAGACCACATAGTGCAATGTAAAACTCTTACCCGTGTTTTTTCTTTTTTCCCCATCTTTTTATCACTGTTTTATCTCTTTTCTTAGTACAATATTAATCATCAATGCATCATTTGTGCAATATGTTATACTTTAAAGTATTGAAATGTGCAAAACCCCATATCCTAGTGTGAGTGGTAATTAACATGAAAGTCTTCCCCTTTCATATCACTACCGTATGTGGTATTAAACTCATGTAATACTTTGGCTATGGTCAACAGTGTACCTATGTCAGGTGTTGCTGTTGTATATGTTGGGTAACATAAGTGAATATAGTATCTATCATAGAATCATAGGACCATAGAAAGTTACTAGGCTACTGGGCCTGAGGCCCTTACAAGCCTAGCCAAGAATTTAGCCCATATTTCAACAAGTCAGCACACTATGTCACTGTCAAGCAGGGACACAGGTGGAATCCCAGGGGTGTATTTTCTTTTCCCCAACCAGTTATCCAGGATGCACTTAAAAAGTTTAATGAGGTACTCTACTTTACATGGAGAGTGAGTCTATTCTACAAAAGGAGGAGTCTCAGGGACACTAATCTGTCCCGCCAACAAGTCCTATTGATATCACAGAACAGGTTGGGGTCACGCATGTGGGTTACTCGAGTGGAGCTTGACTTGCGGATATGCAGCAGTCCCATGAGGGTGGGGTCTGAGATTACTTTGTATGCCAGACAGAGGTCACCTCTGAGGAGTCTGTAGGAGACTGAGTAGAGGGACAGGGCTTTTAGCCTATCTGTGTAGAGTAGATGTTTGAGGCTGTGGATTTTCCGGGTGAGGAACCTCTGTGGTCTCTCCAGCTGATGCATGTGCTTTGTGAGGTACATGCTGAAAGGGATATTGTACTCAATAATTGGCCTTATAAGGAAAGAATAGAGGGATGTTATGACCACTTTGTCCCTGGATTAGATACCCTTACTAATGAGTTGGGCCATCTAGAAAGCTTTCTGTACAACGGAAGCACTATGGTGGTCAAAAGTCAGTTTACTATCAACCTGGGTGCCCAAGTCCCTCACTACTGATTGCATGCTTAGTGCCTTATTATCAATGTGATAATTTGTGGGGACATCATTCTCCCCAAAAGGGACGATGATGTATTTTTTGGCATTCAGTTTTAGGCCATATTTCTGGCATCAGTCATTTGTTTGGCTGAGACCCTCTTGGAGGATGTCCACATCACTAGGGAAATTGATGACAACATCCAGCTTGCAATCATCTGCAAACTTGGTCAACCATAGCCCACTAGATTTGGTGTGTACCTCTGAAAAGTATATCACAAACAACAGAGGCCCCAAGACCGATCCCTGGAGTACTACTTGAGGTGGCTTCCCCTATTTTGACTAGGTGGGTTCTATCAGTGAACCAGTTTGTTACCTATCTGGTAACATATGGATTGGTGCTTAGTTGAGAGAGTTTCTCTATTATACCTGAGTGGGGAATAGTATTGAAGGCCTTGGCCAGGTCAAGCTAGGTGGTGTGCACCATCTTTCCTTGTCTATGGCCTTGGTGACTGTCTCAAAGAAGTCAACTAAATTTAATAGGCATGACCTCCCCTTGACAATCCCAAACTGTGTGGAATCAAGTGTCTGGAGGTTGCCAGTGTCATTGTTATTCAGGTCCATAATAATCTGCTCCATGACCTTGCAGATCAGGCTAGTTAGGCTGATGGGTCTACAATTTCCTGGATTGGTGGATGCTCCACCTTTGTGCACAGGGATGACAGTAGCTCTCCTTCACTTGGCTGAGACGAAGCTGGTACTCAGGCTTTGGTTGAATAGGGTGCCTAATGGTGCTGCAAGTTCCTGCTTGAGTTCATGTAGGATGCAGCCTGGGATGTTATTGTGTCCCATGGAGGCTGTATTTTTTTGCCTTTGAGAGGGCAGTGATGACCTGCTCTCTAGAGATAAGGAGAGGGGGCAGGTACTGGGGATGCCATGTTTTACTGATGTGGGGACAGAGGAGTGATGTTTTTGCTGAACTTGTCTGCCAGCAGGTTGGCTATATCTACAGGGTTTGTGTATGTGGTGTCCTTGACCACCAGTTCTGAGCAGATCTGGGTACTTCTCTTGAGATTGCAGACATATGTGAGGAAAGCCTTATGTTTGTCTTTAGTAGATGTGGCCAGTTTGGACTCGAAGTTTGCTTTGGAGGATTTCATTAGTGCTCTTATTTGCTTGTTGAGGCTAAGGGAGAGATTGCTTCCAATTAGACACCGGCTCCTTCTTTGGTCCTGGACAGCATTTTTTTCTTTTATTACAGAGTTTATTTATTGCTGATGTCCACCAGACAGGTTTACTCTTCCTTGAGGAGGAGTATTTTGTCCTGTCTGGTATTCCTGATTTCATGCAGCTGTATAAATGTTCATATAGTACTTTGGTGTAGGTTTGGACATATGTGCCAGTTTCTGTGGAGGGGGAGGGGGCTGTGAAGCTGTTTATACCTTCCCTCAGCAGGTTGTAATCAGCTTTGGAGAAGTGTTTTTGTTTGTCTCTAGTTAGGTGGGGGTCGGGGGAGATGGAGAATTTGAAAGTGACTGATTTGTGGTTGGATCTTACCAGGGATGATGACACTGCAAGGAAGCTGCAGTGGTTACTCATGTTGGTTAATACAAAGTCCAAGATATTTTCACCTCTTGTGGGGGTGTCAACCAACTGGTCCAAGGCATTTGCATTGATGAAATCAAGGAATCTCTGGGCATTTGTGTTTTGGCATGAGTATTTCTTCCATTCTATGGTTGGATAGTTAAATCACCCAGGATCAGGGTAATGGGTTGAATCTTGATAGATTAAAAGAGGTTCAGATAAGTGGAGTGGGCAGCTTGAGTCAGAGTTGGAGGCCTGTACAAGCTATGATTTGAATAGGGGTCTTTTCAATTGTTAACTGCACCTGGGGTATTTCCTGTGCATCATACTGTTTGACCAGCCTAGAGGTGTGTATGTCTTTTATATATATTGCAGCTCCCCCTCCTTTTTTTGCTGCCCACAGTTTGGGGTCTGAATGAATAATAGGATGAGTAACCTGGTATGGCTGGGGTGCTTTCTGCAGCTTTGAACCAGGTTTCTGTGACTGCACAAATGTCAGCTTCTTCCAGGGTTAAGAATGCTTACAATGAGTGCAGTTTCATGTTTAGACTCCTAGCGTTTAGCAACATGACCTTTAATTTACGTTTTGATGAAATTTTCATGTTGGTAGTTTTGACCTCATGGCATTGCCTAAAAAAGGCACTATGGGGTAGCCAAGAGCCTTTGACAGGAGCCTGAAGCCCAAGGGAGACAGATTCTGGCCATCTCTTGCAAAGCATTGAGGCTTGTCAATCATGTCATCCCAGGCTGTCAGGTACTGGATCCCCTTGGAATGACACCAGAAACTAAGCCAATTGTTAAAGTCAATAATTTTCTGTTTGTATTGAGGCATCATTCTGGGTGATGGTAGAATGCTGCTTTAGGCTAGGAACATACCTGCCTGGAACACATAGTTGGTGAGCTTGATCATGTCTCTTTTCATACAGTCCAGGGAGGTACGTCTCAAGTCATTCACTCCAACATAGACTATGACAGAGTCATAACAGTACCTGTTGAGAGACTTGAGTGCTTTAGTGATATGGTGGATTCTGCACCCGACAAACAACCGTGACTTTCTCCTTATCCAGCCTGGTGAGGGGCACATCTGTGTGTCTCACAATGGAGTCTCCTATGACTAATATGTTGGGTTTATGTTTAGGCCTTAGTAGCTGTGAGACCCAGGTGTGTGGACTATGTGTGGTGTGTGGTGTGGTGGGCAGTGGAGTTTGCATGAGTTTATGCCTCGGAGGTCTCTTTTGTTTAGGCATGCTTTTGTTGAGTACCTCCACATATGTGGGGGGTGTGTTGTGTAGGTCTGGGTGGTGTTTGAGGTGTGGTGCTCATGTTGTCAACCTTCTCAGTGCCAGATATACTGGTTTGTGGGGGAGAGAGCAATGACACTAGGTGTTTGATGTAATTGCATCTCTCACAAATTGTGTTCCTACATGGTTGTAGTAGACTGTTGTCCATGTACATGAGACAGTTGCTACTCTGTCTCAGGATGTCCATATTGACCAGACTGGCAGGAGAAAAATTAGGAATTTGTCCATCCAGGGAGAAAGGTCTAAGAGTAGTACTACTAGATGATAACACAAGTGCTACTAAGGGAAAACTTGTAGTTGGAGTACCTCAAAAAGGGTTACAAAATGTGTAGCTGAAGCTCTGGATGCAGCAGACCTGTATCTAGACTATGATACTCAATTTAAGGTTAAGAAGTCACTAAGAAAAAGCTCACAATGAAGCACAGATTAATTACCTATAGTCAAAAGAATAGAACGTGCAGTATGAAAAAATACAGTTAAACAGCAACAAAATGCAGTAAAATGCAGTTAAACAGTAATGAATTGCAGCAGATAGCAATGAAATAATAGTTGATCAGTAGATTGCTTTGAAACAGTAGCTCACAATCACAGCAGTAACAAGCAGCCCAAATAAAGAAGCGATTCAGTAGAATACTGTCATCAATTTAGTGAGGCTACCAACAAGCAGTAATAAATACGGCAAACATAAATGAAGTAGAAAGTGGTACAGTTTTGTTTTTTTTGTTTTTTTTTTAGTAGAAAGTGAAGAGGCAGAAGATAATAGGATAACTCAAGGTTCAGAAGCTAAAGGGGTGGGCCTTTACTAAGTTCTCACTATAAATAGTAGAATGAGCTGATGTAATGTGACTGGGGAGGGTGTCCAGTATCATCTTTATACTGGAGGTGGGCAACTCAAAGCCACCAAGATTAAAAACTACCACAGGAGCTGGACGGGTGGGGGGGACAAAAACAGCTGCACAGATTACACAGATATGCAGTAAAACAGAAGTGCAGAAAACAGTTGAAAATAAGCACTTATCTTTTTCAAATATCACAGCAGAGCAAATGAATGAAGGCCTGTCTCACTGCAGCTTTGAACAGCTTGAGCATCTAATTATGTAACATATGTGTTTGGTCTACATTGTGTCTATGTTTATCTGTGCAGCTGTAATATAAGCAATTTCCTGCAAGTATTTCTGATTCTGATTTGTACATACATACACAAACACATAACTAGTTCAGATGCAAATACATCTCAGTGAATTCATTGCATGTACAACTGTGTTGCTATCCACAAAGATTATTGTGGTGATCCCCAGCAGCAATGTGTGACTAAGTATAGCATGGAAAATATTGACCACCCACTCCACAGAGTGGTGGATGGACACAGACGTTCCTTTAGCAGGAGACTGATGAGCATAACATGCTCCACTGAATATCAGAGGAAGATGTGCGACTGCAGAGCATTTGTGGCAATAACTGTTCTGCATGAACTACATCCATCTCATTTGTAATGTGTCTGTATATGGTAACAGGGCCCTCACATACAGCTTTATAATGAAAAACACATGTATAATTGATGTGATCACATGATAAGGTAGAGTTGTATGACTATGTGCACAGTTGCACTGTGTGGTATGTGATGCATACCCAAGGCTGTATTTGGAGGTGTTGTCACAAATTATTTTTTAAATAAGTACAAAATGTTAAGGGGAATACACAGGTAAGTGCAGAGCTGTTCGTGGATGGCACCACCCATAGTAAATGTAGGAAATACACAATCTGATAGCTGACAGATTTGGATCAAACTTCATCCCTTTGTCCACACTGGCTCTCATCCAAAGTATACATGCAAAAATTACTCAGGTTATTTTCTCGAGAGCATATCATCTGTGTGCTCTCTAAGGCAAAAAACACAGCACCAATGGGCCCTGACAA
The DNA here is from genome assembly GCF_019279795.1 of Protopterus annectens. Classification (NCBI taxonomy): domain Eukaryota; kingdom Metazoa; phylum Chordata; order Ceratodontiformes; family Protopteridae; genus Protopterus; species Protopterus annectens. The sequence goes on from NC_056746.1 coordinate 706,950,082, forward strand.
CATCCCAGGTTGCCTTTTCAAATACTTAAAACTTGGCCTAGCAGACTCAGTTGGATCTCTACTTAAGCACAGCCTGCAAACAGGCCATGTTCTGAGAGAAGGGTGTACAGCAACAGTCATACAGCTGAACAAGGGGGGACTGGCCCAGAAAATTGCAGACCCATAACTCTGACTCACCTCATCTTTAAGGCAATCAGAAGAATCATCATGGAGCTTATATAAAGCAACACATGTAATCTCTCAACTGCATAGCCAACCCATTTTTGATTTGATAAGGTTACATCATGTGTGTTAACTCTGTTTGACGTCTTCAAGAAGGTCACCAAGCCCATGGATAAGAGAAAGATTGTACATCCCACATAACTTCACCTAGCCAAGGCATTTGACACAAATCCACACTCAGTCTTACAGAGAAACTGTCTCAATGGGCATAAACACCTATATCACCAAATGGGTAGCCAAATGGATCACCAACAGGACATGTACTTTCAAAGTTTGTGAATTCACCTCTAGCAAGAGGCCAGTAAACAGGGCCAGACAACAGGGTTCTGTATTAGACCCTTTCCTGTTGGGTATTTAATTCTCAGAAATCAAGACAAACTTAGACAGCCTTTGTCTGACCAACTTTCTGGATAACTGCAAATTGTGGACAGTCATTGAATCTATTAACACTATTGATATACTGCAGAAAGTATTCACACACAAATATGATTGGTGCCACAGCCATGGAGACACACAAAGACAAACGCATAATTGTTCCCTTTTGGAAAGCAAATACTGAACCTAATTACAATATAGACAGCATAGCCCAATCAGTAGACCCAGTGGTACGAGATCTGGGTACTCTGGTAGATAGTAATCTGAACTTCATCCACCATGTTTCCACAGTGGTGACAAATCCCTTGTGTCACAACTCATAAGTTTGGGCAGGCCATCCACATCAAAGGACATTATAATTCCAATGTACTCATCCCTTATCACACAAATAATTGAGTACAATGCACACTTTTGCATGTACATCACACACATACAGCTGGGGCACCCACAGAATCTTCACATAATGAGGATACATGGTGCAAACAGCATGTTATATGCAAAATAGATTGAAAGTCCTGTCACTATATTATATCTCTTACAGGCTACTAAGGATTAATCTGTTCCTTGCCTACAGAGCAGACTTCAATCTGGCCCTGAATTAAAAGTTACACATTGCTAACACAAACTGCATGAGGGTCACTTGTTCCAAGGATGTTAACCTAGCATATGATATAATAAATCAGGTTGGAGAGATAGATACATCTCTCAGACACTACTCCTTCTCTGGAACAAGCTTGCCTTAAGTAAATCAAAGGCCTTTCCTGACCCTCTTCAAGTGCAACCTAGATTAATGGATGTTTAATTGTAATTTCACTCCTGTTGCTGCTCTCATATCCCTCATGGACAGAGGTAGTTGTTATTAGATAACATAGCATAGACTGATGCCTGTGTGAACATTGTTCACATAGCTATTAATAATTGTGTAAGTCATCTTACATATGGGTAGGCTTTTATGGAATCTTGGGAATTTAGCTTACTACTCTCCTATGCACCTATAAAGCTAGGAAGTTCAGTTGTATCTTAGGTACAGCTATAATGTGATTGTAAATCATCACGGACATACCAGTACATCACATCAGTATTACCACTTGATAGTTTTCATGTCAGGATTTCATGGTAGAATAACACTTTCCATGGCAATGTCAGGGAGGTAATGATCATGTGGTACATATCTTGAGGTTTGACATTTGCTTGTAGAGTGTGCTCCATGCATTGTTTGGTATGTGAACAAACTGTCACAGTGACAACTTCCTCACTCATTGACGCTAGACTTTGCACTGCTGTAGTTCCTATGTACATGAGCATAGCAGATGCATTGCCATCATTATCACATACTGCTGTTCCATTCATTATAACATGCCAGTTCTTCATTTATACATCAATTGCAGATGTTTCAGACAATATCCATTGTTATTACTTGCGGCAGATGCATGCAATACAAAGTGATGTGTAGTGAATCTGCTCATAATAGTGTGTAGCTTTTAAGTATTGTTATTCTTATGGCTTATACCTATGGTAGTCAGGGATGCTTTACTGAAGTGTATCACTATTGGCACAGTGAGAATGCAGACATTTTTTCTGTCATACTTAACTATTCTTTGGGATGCATAACCATTAGGATTTGACAGTGCAGACTTCCCTTCAAGGTGTTCTACAAAATGCATGTGTGATATGTCTTTCTGTGTTACACACAGTAAATACGGACATCCCTGACAACACTGATGGCATGGGTTCAATTGCTGGATGTGTGACTTGTGGCTTATGTGTCATGCTAACCTTTGAAATGGCCAGAATTGCACCTGAATTCAACTCCAGGTTTAATACTGTTCCACTTAACCCCTCCAACAAGAGTATATTTTTAGAAAAGGATTGGTGGATTTCGATTATAGAATACTGACAATTATTATAGTTGTACTCCTCTGTTCCTGCAGAACATATATAATACATTAAGCTCACATATTCTGGCAATGTCACAGGTTAATGTTGTTCATATTTTTAAAGTGTTTTGATTGGGCATGCTACTGACAGCAGTTGTCCATGAGTCTGATGCTATGTCTCCATGATTAGTTGTGAGGTATGCTGACATTCCAGTCATATTCAACCAAGTCAATGTAAAGATCTTCACAACATCCACATACTCCCTATTCTACATACCATCTTTGCTAAATGTCCTTTTCAGTGAGCATATCAGTGATGTTTATATCACAAACTTTCATCTCAGTTGACATGTAACCTTGTGTGACAGTTTTATATATATATATATATATATATATATATATATATATATATATATATGTATATATATGTATATATATATATATATATATATATATATATATATATATATATATATATATATATATATGTATATATATATATCTGCTATCATGTGTGGTGATATGCATAGACTTGCATAGGAGGCATAACCAACAGTACAAAATGTGCTATCTTCATTTGTGCTTCATTTTCTGCTAATGACCTGCCTTGGAAGTGTACATAACTTGTCGCTAACACATATAGCGGCTTCTTCAGATTAAAACTTTTAATACAAACGGAACAAATAAAAAGTGTTTCACTAATTGCAATGAAACCATGTGATAAAATTATCCAGTCATGTTCTGCATTTCATTATCAACTAAATTAAATTAAATCATGATCTGCATATATATAAAATTTGCAATCTGATTTGCAAAAAAGAAATATTTGTAATACTGCATCAGTACATACAATTCTGTATATATCACCTACATTCATAGTAAACACCAATGCAAAACAGTCAGTAAGTGTTAACTAAAACAATTATATACAGAAGTAATTATGCACTGAAAAAAGTGTTCTATTAGTAATAATACACAAGACAATATACTACATTAAATTACACCTCAACTAAAAATAAATCCATGTATATAAAAACTTGTTGTAAATACAATTACTTGTGTTGTTTTTGATAATTTTATACTATTTACATAACATTTATATTTATATACATGTTGTTGTGGTGTATAAAATTTAATTAAACATTATTAAAATGGTCAATTTGTAAAGGTTTCATATAGAATAAACTAATGTTTACTTTAAAATAATGTATACTTTTAAATTGACACTTTTAAATGCCATTAAAAAATTGTGGTACAAGTATTTAATAATATTTAGATTATGTTACTCTAAGTTGTTCATTTCAATACTTTAAATATTTCTAAATTACCTTCTTATACTCCTTAATTTAAGTAGTATATTGTCTTGTGTATTATTACTAATAGAACACTTTTTTCAGTACACAATTACTTCTGTATATAATTGTTAGCGACAAAAAGCGCTTAATTAAAACTGAAAATTGTTTACATTCAACTCAAGTGGATTATTCTATTTTCTTTGGACTGTTTTGTGAAATTGTGCTGAAGCAACCTGTGGGTCGTTGGTTTATTTCTTATTCTGAGTTTGTTTTAAGTGTACATAACTTGACAACCCTCTCCTCCTCCCAACAAATACAAATATATGTGAGAGATGCAACTATATAGCCAAACTGGAGGCTGAGCTCTCTCGACTCAGTAATGGCAAGACCAGTCAGGAGGAGAAGGTAACCACACACACCACAAACCCAGTCTCACATAGACCAAACACAACTGCAAACCAAACACATAAACCCACAAAGACATATTCAGAGGCTCTAATTAAAACTCTACCAAAACAGCAGAGGCCTCCAAAGCAGACATCCAAGAAATCACTACCTCAAAACATAGCACATGCAACACATATTTCTCAAAGTCAGTGTGCCAAACAGTCACAGCCCTTAAGGCCAAACAACATGCCTGATACACTTGTAATAGGTGACTCTATAGTCAGACACACTGACGTCCTGTTCACCAGACTGAACAAGGAAAAGGTTACAATAAGCTGCCTGTCAGGCGCTAGAATCCGCCACATAACACAAGCACTCAGGTCACTCCAAAGCAAGTACAAATATGACTCAGTCATTGTCCATGCCGGCATGAATGACCTGAGACGTACCTCCCTGGACTACATGAAAAGAGACATAGAGGAGATCTCTGATTATGTAGCTCAGGTCAGTATGACCCTGACCCTGAGCAGCATCTTACCCTCACCAAGAATGATGCCACAGTACAAAGACAAAATGATCAGCTTTAATAATTGGCTCAATTACTGGTGTCATTCTAGGGGGATCCAATGTCTGTCTGCTTGGGATGACATGCTTGACAAGCCACGCTGCTTCACAAGGGATGGCTTGCACCTGTCACCCCTAGGCTTCCGGATATTGGCAAAGGCTCTTGCCACTCCCATAGTGCCTTTTTTAGGCAAGGCTCAAAAGACAAACCCACCTCCCTAGAAAACACTAGTGAAAAAAAACTAAGGGTAATGCTGCTCAGCGCCAGAAGTCTAAACCTCAAGATGCAGGCTCTCGAAGCCCTCCTCAGTATGGAGAGCATCGATGTCTGTGCAGTGACTGAAACCTGGTTCAAGGCTCCTGAGAGCACCCCAGCACTACCAGGTTATACCTCATATCATGCTTTCGGCCCCATAACTTGGACCGAACAACAAAGGGAGGGGGAGTGTCCATATTCATCAAAGACACCCATACCTCCAGGTTAGTGGCTATGCACGAAGCATTGGAGACCATCCATGTGCAACTAACCATAGGCAAAACTGCCCTACAGTTTGTAGCATGCTACACACCACCCTCTCAAACTCAGGAACCCCACTCAGCCTTCCTGATGACACTGGAGAGTATGAATGTCTCTCCAAATTCCATCATATTGGGAGACTTCAACTACCCAAACATAGACTGGGAGCATTACTCAAGCACCAACACCCTAGCCCAAAGGTTCCTAGAATTCATAAACTCAAATGCGATGGAACAACTAGTCACCACTCCCACAAGAGGAGATAATATACTAGACCTAATCATCACAAATGTGGGGGCACAATGCTCCACACCGGAAGTATACCCCTCACTGGTGAGGTCTGACCATAAACTAATCTCACTGGAAATCCACATCCCGCCCCCACCCCCAACACAAAAGGCCACAGTGAGGAACTTCTCAAAAGCTGACTTCACACTTCTTAAGACTGAAGTGGTATCCTTCAAGGCCCCTGGGCCAGTGGAAACCACAGCCCACAACGCTGAATCCTTTATGAATGCTTTCTACGGACACCTTCAAGAATGCATGGATCATGCAATCCCAAATAAAACCAAGACCCTTTCCCCCAAAGGCAGGCGTCCTGTCTGGTGGACCCCAGCCATAAACAAGCTTTACAACAGGAGGAGGAAGCTACTATAGGACAGAGCAAAATCCCAAAAAGGGAAGGAATCTCTGATCAGTACTAGCAAAAAAGTACGATCACTCATAAAATCATCCAATGCCAACTTTGAGAGAAAAATCGCAAAAGACACTAAAGATAATCACAAGGCCTTCTTTAGTTATGTTAGAAACCTGGGTGGAAACTCCCAGATATGCTCAGAGTTGGTTCAAAATGACAAAAAATACACTGAACCCACAGATATTGCCAACATACTGGCAGACAGGTTCAGTGCAAATTCCCCCCCCCCAAAAGGAGAAATATCTATCCCAGCTGAATGTAGCCTCCCTGACATCGCAGATGTCCAGGAGACAGCCGCCCTCTCCAAAGGTAAAAACACAGCATCAATGGGACCAGACGGTGTCCCGGGTTGCGGGCTATATGAACTCCAAGAGGAACTAAACCCGCACATAAGGCTGCTGTTTAATCTTAGCCTTACTACAGGATACATACCCAAAAAATGGTGTACAGCAACAGTGGTTCCACTCCACAAAGGAGGTGCTTCTACGGACCCTGGAAATTACTGCCCCATAAGCTTGATGAGCCTGGTCTGCAAAGCTATGGAAAGGATCATTATGGAACTCATAAACAAAGACATTGGGGACCTACAGACACTTGATCCTACCCAATTCGGCTTTGTTAAGGGCAGATCCTGCCTCTTGAACCTGGTCAACTTTTTTGAAACAGTCACTAAGGCCATTGAGGAGGGTAAGGCAGTTCACACAGCCTACCTTGACCTTGCAAAAGCCTTCGACACAATACCCCACTCGGGCATCATAGACAAGCTCACCAGCTTAAATGTAAACTCATATGTCATAAGATGGGTTGCAAACTGGCTAAAAGACAGAATCCACAAAGTCAGAATTGCTGGAGCCATGTCAGACTCTAAGCCAGTCACAAGTGGTGTCCCACAGGGCTCAGTCCTGGGACCCCTCTTGTTCAGCATTTATTTTTCAGAAGTACAAGCAAACATAGGAGGATTGTGGCTGACAAAGTTTGCAGATGACTGCAAGCTGGGCGCCATAACTGATACTCCAGCGGACACTAGCATCCTTCAGAAGGGCCTCACAGAAATGGATAACTGGTGCCACAGCCATGGCCTTAAACTGAACGCCAAAAAATGTATAGTCATACCCTTTGGGAAAAACAAAGTACCCACAAATTACCACATAGGTGGTAATCCATTAATTACGGAAGAAGTAGTCAGGGACCTAGGGACCAAAGTTGACAGTGACCTCTCATCTGACACCCACATTGCCAAGGTGGTTAGGAAGACCTTCTATATTGCCCACCTTATCATGAAAGGATTCACATCTAGATCAAGAGAAATCATTGTGCCCCTATACTCTTCCCTTATCAGGCCCATGATCGAGTACAATGCCCCATTTGGTATGTACCTTACCCGGCACCTGCCACAGTTAGAAAGACCCCAGAAGTACCTCACCAAGAGGATCAAGGGTCTCAAACATATGTCATATGCTGCCAGACTGAAGGAACCCCAGCTCTATTCAGTTGCATGCCGCCTACTCAGAGGAGATCTATGCCTGAAGTACAAGGCCATGTCCAATCCAGAATTAATGGACATGCGCCACCTGAAAAAATCCAAATCCACCAGAACCACGAGAGCGAGAGACTTCAACCTCAACACAGAAATAAATAGGACATGCTGGAGGGATAGATTCATTACCCGGAGACTCCCTACACTCTGGGACAGAATCCCAGTCCATGTTAGGCAGAGCCCCTCACTGACTCTCTTCAAGAGAAATCTTGACGAGTGGATGGGAGATCATAGGTTTACCCCGGGGGTCATCTCTGTGTCACTACTAGACAGAGGCACAGTAAACTAAACCCTAAATGGGCACAGTATTATCATTCCAAGGGGTGGCGGAAGCCACACACACTCTGGCTAGGCTTATAAATGCCCTAGGGCAGATAGCCTAGTATGAACCTATGAACCTATGAACCTATCCTAGGTACATTGCCATATTGTACAGGCATGCTTCCTCTTTTTCCATTCTTATCATTCATGTTTGTGGCCATTTTAATCAACACACTTCCATGCCTAGTGTATTTAAGTTGTATTGTATTTGCTCTTGCTGATCACCACAACATATATTATTTCAGTGGAAAAACTTGTTGAAATGTATATTGCACTGAGTACACTTTTCTATAACTTGTTAATACCGCAGTTGTTTCAGTTATTTTAACCCCTGTTAGTCACTGTGGCTGTCCACACAATCATGCAGAGCAGGTTTGCCCATAGTCTAACTTGTCTACATTTTCTATCTGCTTCTGTGCTGCTCCTGGATTTCTCTAAGCACAATGCTTGACATGTATATGCTATTAACTCTATTGTGCAAATATGCAATCTCTATGTAGGCTTTGCACAAAGGCTGCACATTTATTAAATCCCCTGAAATGTTAGGCAAAGGGCAAATAGAACACATTTAGGGAAGGATGTGTCTATTGTCTGTAAAGATCACTGAATCCCTACAAAACAAGATAATGCCACTGACAACTATGGAATTCTGGATACAAGTATTCAGCAATCTGAGGATTTAGATCATATAGTAGGAAATAAATAAAAAACGAAAGAAATGAAGTTTACAATGATTAACAAGGAAGAAAAAGAAAATGATAAATGTCTGTAAAACAGAGAGAATATATACTAACAAGTACACAATGTTGTTATGTAACACACAGATTGCAGGGAATGTATAAAAAACCTTCAGTCTGTAGAAAAAGGCATCATTGTCATTTTTTCCAAAAAAGAACATAGAAAAAAAAGAGCAAGGGGCAAGTAAAAAGGGAAGAAATAAAAACGAACATGGAAGGATTAAAGAACACTACTGTAAGAGAAAGGAGAAGAAAGACAGATGTTGACAACATGGCTCAAGCTGTGGATGTTCAAATCCAGCTGGATTAGAACTGTATGCTTGCAAATGTATAAGCAGTTAAAACAGTGGGATTAATAAGAACAATGGTGATGAAGATCATTCCTTTGTAACAATTAATAGAGCAGATATTACTGAATTAGAAGTTGAAGATTATTCAGATCTGGTCACAAAAGATATTCTTGTAATTGGAGATTCAATTATTAGAGGAACTTATACTTAAATCTGCAGAGAAGATAATGAACATAGAATAGTATTACACTTGTCATAAACAAAAATAGAGGATATAAGGCAGGCCTTCAAATGCCTTACTGTAATGAAGTACAGATTTGTTTTTATTCATGCTGATACAAATGAATTCATCCGCAAGGACTCTGACTGTTAGTAGGAAACTTACATCCCTCTTACATAGGTTCATAGGTAGGTACTTTACTATTGGTCCTAGGGCTTATATAAGCCTAGCCAAAAAGGTACCCTGGCTTTCACCACCCAAGAAAATTATTTTCCTGTGCCCCTGTCAAGCAGAGCCACAGAAATGATCCCTGGGGTGAATTTCCTATCTCCCATCCAATCATCAAGATTTTCCTTGAAGAGTGAATAGCTTGTACAGGTGTTAAGATATAATTCTCACAAATTACATATAGAAAGGAGATTTAACAATTTACAGATATCAGCATTTGATCCATCTTTGAGTGTTGTTAATGCTAAGTGAGTTAATATTTTTTTGGGGAAATTTTGCTATGATCCCACAAGAATGATGTTGTTGTTGTTGTTTGTGAATCATGTTTAATGAACAATGACTGTAAGCCAGCTCTGTCAGTGTATAAATATTCTTGCTGTAACAAATATTCTAACAAAAAAAATCAAGTGGAATAGTTATAATAGGAATTAAAGATAGTTATGAGGCCTGCGATTATAATTTTTATTTATTTATTGCCATTTGTTAACTGGGTTGGTCCAACTAAGCCAAGGGCCCATTTTCAGTCGAGAGCTGAGGAGAAAAGCTCCAGTTACAATTATAGCCATTTGAGACAGAAATTTACATCACAGATGGCATATAACAAGAATTTATACAACAAAGAGGAATTAACTAAATTAACAGTTTTGTACAAGTTTCAGAGTATATCTATATAGTAACAACAAGAATATTACATGTTTAATGATAACACCAATACTATGGATTGTGTAACTGTGACAATAAGGACAACCCTGGAACATATAAGAATTGCTGGAGTGTATAGCCCACCAAAGCTAAGTGTTAATGTGCAGTGATCATGAGGTTAGAAAGGTTAATTTGCTGCTAGATAATTCAGTCAAACTTGAAATCTAAACCAATGCATAGAAGATTAATAACAGATTATATGCAAGCAAAACACTCACTATGTAAAACTAAATGAAGTGATGAGTTCAGTGGAAAAATGCAGAAGGAATGAAGAAAGATTTGAATGAAAAATTGTTTGAATACAAAATATATAAAAAAATGCTTAATATCATGATCTAGGAACATACCAGAAAATATATTTCCATAAGAACAAGATACTTGATTAAGTCAAGATACAAAAAATATAAGAAATGACAAAAAGGTCAAACTACAACTTTGAAAACAGAAAAACAAGCCAGAAAAAACAAATTAAGCATAGTATGAGACAAGATCAAGAACATTTTGAAGAAAATTTAAATAAAGATATTGAGCATAACAGAAAACCATTTTATAGATACATGAGATGTGAATGGAGTAAAGGCATTCAAATTGACAAACCATGTGCATATTCTAAAATGTATTCCCAGACAGAACACTTTATAGAGATATATACAAAATCTTACGCAAAACAGATTGGCTCACAAAGTGGTGACAAGTTGCCCTAGTCATCCAGGTAACCTCAGATACTGAAATCTAATTAGGTTATATTGAAAAAGAACTATGCAAATTGGATCCAAACAAAGCACAGAAAGGAGGCAGAATTAGTAATAATGACGTGAGAACACTTCAGCAAGATCTTACAGTACCATTATAGCTATTATTTTCTAGGTTGTATAAATATGTGGAGATTCCTCAAGATTGGAAACGTGCTTATTGAACCTCTTTTAAGGGAAAGGGGAGTAGGACAAATCCAAAGTAAAAGGTTCATAGGTTCATAGGTAGGTACTAGGCTATTGGCCCTAGGGCCTATATAAGCCTAGCCAAAAAGGTACCCTGGCTTTCACCACCCAAGAAATTTATTTTCCTGTGCCCCTGTCGAGCAGAGCCAAGAAGTGATCCCCGGGGTGAATTTCCTATTTCCCATCCAATCATCAAGATTTTTCTTGAAGAGTGCTAATGGGGAGCTCTGTTTGACATATATTGGTAGTCTGTTGCAGAGTATGGGGAGTCTCTGGGACAGGAATCTATCCCTCCAGCATGTTCTGTTTATTGTGGTGACAAGGTTTAGGTCCCTACAGTATGTAGCTCGGAGGGATTGGGATTTCTTTAACTGGAGCATGTCCAACAGCTCTGGGTTTGACATAGCTTTGTATGTTAGGCAGAGATCACCTCTGAGTAGGCGATATGCGACAGAGTAAAGCTGGAGTTTTTTGAGACCCTAATATAGACCTTAATATAGACCCTTACATTTACTTTTATGTTGTGGAAAATAACGGAGAAGGTAATATTGGATAAGTTATTGTCTGAACTGGATCGGCTAGGACTTGAAACCATATATCAGCATGCATATGTTAAAAATAGATCTATTACCACCTGTAACATGATATTCTATACCAATATTATAACAGCTATGAATGAAAAATTGTGCTATGATGTAATTTGTATAGATTTAACATCGGCATATGACGAGGTCAAATGCAAAACACTGACCGATAAATTAGAACTAGGTATTGATGTACTCTTGATAAGATGGATAGTTGCACAGCTTACAAGTAAGACATGCCAAGTATCATACAGTAATTGGAGAGGTGACATTTTTTGTTATAGTCAGGGTGTCCCGCAGGGCTTTGACATAGGCCCATACATGTTTAGATTGTATCTTTCAGATCTCACTTTTTCATCTGAAGTGTTCTATAGTCTGCATGCTGATTATTTAAAATAGGGTAAACTGATTACATCTGTTACAGATATGGCATATCTGCAAAAGAACTTGACTAAATTGGCCAATTGAGCACAGGAAAATAATGTGTTGATAAATCAAAAACTAAGCATATGAGATTTGGAAGACATAAACTGAAAGATGAATATTTAATACAGCACACAGTGATTAAAACTGTAGATTCATTTAAGAACCTGGGTATATGGTTAGATCCAGCTTTGAGTTTTTTCTAATCATATCAACCAATTGGTTAATGATAGTTATAGAACTCTAGGTTGTATAAAAAGATTTATAATGTCTAGGAAATCAGAAATGATGATGTCATTGTTTGTTTCTTACATTAGACCCAAACTTGGGTATGGAGTAACAATATGGACACCTTATTAACAAAACAAGCATGAGTAAACTGGAATGAGTACAGTGGAAATATAATAAGGGCATCCACAGATGTGAAATGAAAGTCATTATGAAAGACTACAATATTTGAACTTGCACTGTGTCTCATATAGATATTTAGGAGGATACTTTATTCAGGTATATAGACATCTACAGCAATTATCTCTGGGAATTTATTTTTTATTTTTGTTTATTTAACATTTGTTTACCCTGGAAGGCCCAACTGGGACAGATCCCATTTTCAGCAGAGGCTCAGGGATAAATGCATATCTTTGGAATGTGGGAAGAAACTGGAGCACTTAGAGAAATCCCACATGAATGCAGGGAGGATATGTAGACTATGCATAGAAGGCACGCCAGCTGAGAATCGAACTGTAGAACCTTTTGCCATGAGGTGATAATGCTAACCGCTGTACCACTGTGCCACCCAAGAATATTTGGGTTTATCAAAAAGTAGTAGAGACTCATCAGGCAACCTACATAGAAGATGCTATAGGAATGAAAAGTGTACTAATTGGTTCTCTGACAGAGTAGCTGATGCATGGAACAGACTACCAAATTATATTAAAGCAAGTACTAGTTTAGATATTTTTAAGAGCTGCCTGGACACTTACTATTGAAACAGCTGTTTTAATATATTGACAGGCCAGAATGGCATTAATGCCCATGCTTGAAATATTGGTATGTATGTTATGTATGTATATAAAGCAAATCATCAAGCTTCATTTCAACTGAGTAGATACAAAGCACTCAGATTAATAATCCACAAGCATTCCTTCTTGTCAAGGATTTTATATTATTGTGATTTACTGGACTGGGCAAGTAATACCCTATTCAAACTAATACATTAGCAGGTATGATCTAGGGAATGTTTAAACTAGGCATTCATATGAAATTTACATTGTGCATTGCTAAGCTGTGACTAAATCCTCCTACTAAAATAACACAATGTCTGTCCCACATAAAATGCATTGCATGTACATGAGGACCTTATAATTTACCCACTCTGATGAGGAAGTAATGAGTTGTCTGATCACATAGATTCTAGATGTACTGGACAAGTGAATGACTTGGTATGATATATATAACTACAAAACCTGCTATTAACACAAGTAGTATTACCACCACCACCAGGCTGCTTCAAAAAGCTTTAAACATGTTGGCAAAAATGATTGGTGAAAGTGAATGATCTCCATTCACATCTTGATACTGGCTGTATGAAAAGTGACAGATCTGTGGCAAATGTTCACTAAAAAATTGTTATTTTATAAAATGTAACAAAACATATCAGTTATCTGATCTTAAATGTTTTTCCCAAAAGCAGAAATCTATGAATAGTATCAGTTTGCATATTAGAAGTATCTGTGCTGACAATATGACAGTAAATCATCCATCTGCCTCAAATCTGTCATATCCTTTGCTTTCTGTTTAATATGGGGACAATAACCTCATTGTAAAAAAGGGAGTTCTGAGCATCTGACACTGAGTCCTAAAGTCATTTTCATTGCTGTGGAGAGGTGTGAGCTGAAGATACTGAGAAGATGAGATAGTTCAGGGGCGCAACTAAGAGTGTGCAAGTAATAACTTTTAGTAATAGGTTTACAATAAATGGAACGCTGTATAGAACAATCAAGAAACTTGGTTACTGAAACATCTAAAAAGTTAATGATAAATAAATGGTAAAAAAGTGAATTTCATATTGTTGCCACTTAGATATCCAGGAAACATAAAAATAACATTAGTCATTCACCCCAAATAAGTCAAACGTCATCCAAATAATGATAGTACATGATCACATGCTGCAAAAACAAACTGTTGGCTTCATTATACATATGGTTGTTCATAAATATCCCATAAACAAATCTGTTTAGTTGGTTGCAAACATAGCCCCCCCATGGTACTACCATACAGCTGATGGTAACATCTGATTATTGCATAGTTGTATATATCTGCAGATGATCCTATCTGATTTTCAGTACTGCAGATTCCTGTATTCCATGCTTGAATTTATTATTTCCCATACAGTCATTGAATCTGCCTTTAAACGTATTTAATGTATTTGATTGCTTGGCTTTTAATGGCAAATTATTCCACAGTCTTAGTATTGTGCTACATATCAGTCTCTTCTTCGGGTCTTACTATATTTCATACATAAGTTGGTACCATTCTGTTATACTTGTAGTGGTATGACCATACTAAATCCAAGTTGAGTTCTTTAATCATTGTCAGTTAATGCTTTATAGGCCAGACACAATTTCCATCTCACCAGTCTGTAAATTATATTATAAACAGATATTTTTATATTTTATTGTATTTAATTATTGTTATTCTTTTAGTATATGCCTTTACACAATCTCAATTATATCAATAACTGTCAAATGACAGAAGATCAAATTGCTTTCAAGAATTGATCTTTTCGTGGAGAAGAATACATTCATTACAGCTTTATGATCCCTTGTTTCTAGTGTATTCAGTATCAGATCTACCTGTTTTAGTGATATAACTTTAATCTGAAGAAAATTATGTTTAAAATTCAAACCACTATAATATGGGCAAATGGTAAACTACAATAAATAAAGAAATATACAATCGAAGACCATAAAATAATATATGAAAGATAATGTATGAACAAAAATGCAGACCAGATGGAATTACATGTGTTAACATGTAATCAAAAAATATACAATAACCAGAAGCGAACCCCTGGCAAAATATAATATGAGCAATGGATAAACATAAAAATATATAAATATATAAATATATCCAGAGATATACAATTGAGAACCCATTTGCCCATATTATATCTTGCCAGGGGTTAGCTTCTGATTATTATATTTTTGATTATATGTTACCGTATGTAATTTTATCCATGAATTTGGATATAACTTTTTTTGGTTCATCATACTTAATTTTCATGTTTTTGGTATAACTTAATTTTGTGCTGAGAGTCTAATTTGAATGTCTTCATTCTTATTGGCCAACAACAGTATTTATACTGACGCTGGTGTGTATTCATATTATTTGGTCTGCTTATACTCACTGAAGAAGGCGGGTGCCGAAACTAGTATGAGTATTTCTGTTTAACTTACGGTACCTTTTGGTCCGTTTTTGTACCTCTAATAAATGGTGGAACCAATTTGCTGGCCTCTTCGTGTTTGTTTCAAGGTTGGTTGGCTGAGCAAGTCGTACGTGCGAGGACTGGTGTTTGTTTCAGTTGCTTCACTTCGCTGTTGGCATCCGGGTTTCACTGTCGGTGGGAGAAGGCTCCTTCCCTGAGGTTCTCTTTGTGTGTATTATACCATCGTCAGTGCATACATTCATGTATCGTACCATTGGGACTTTTTTCAAGTTTTCAAGAAAATTTTTTGTATGGTGACTAACGGAACATTGGTTTACATTCAGCATATAGGTCTTTTGACCGATGGGCCTTAAAATATCACCAAACCAGGTACTGTGAATTTTTACATTGACCAACTATATTTTTGGTAATCACAACGGGAATTGATTACCGCTACGGTGTGTGCTCTTTTTTTCAAACTCGTGTGGATGTCATGGCATATGCTTCATTATTTTGAACTTGGCTCGTTTCTACTTTTTTGCTGTGGTATTGAGGGCCCTGGTCGCATTTGATGTACATGCTGACATGAGGGCAGGTTTACAGCTGGCTGTTTTTTTAAAATCCTATATATCTCACGGCATGTTGTGGAATTAAGCTTTCAAATTTGAAAAATTTCCTTCAGATCTACGAGTTCAATATCACTGCATATTTTATTATATACTTTGTTGAAATATTTCCAACTTGCATGGCGTATTTACTAGTGAGGGCAACTATTCCAACTTATTTTGAAACTATGTGAACTTTGCTCTATAATTTTGAATTGGTTTACATCGTGGGCCGGTGTTGCATTTGGTGTATACGCTCGGATGAGAAAAACAGCTCATAGAGCATCATTCTTCAATTTACATACCCTGCAGATGGTTATGGATGAATGGACTATAGCGTGTCAATTTGGGACAATCTTTCTATATACATGAAACTTTTACAGACATTTTTCTTCTTTCTTGTCAACCGGAAATAATTTGTTGTTGTATACTGCTTTGGAATTATGTGGCATTTATAAATGACCATGATGGGGATTATTTATACATGTTGAATACTTGGGACAAGCATAGTATTGTTATTCAGACCTTTGGGTCAGAGAGATATATATTGGTCACTGGTCGGATTTCAAGTATTTTGAGATTTATTATCTTATCTAACATCTTGATATTGTTGGATGTCACTATTTTCATGGCATTTGTTATTGGTTTGAACCTAAAGAATACTTTTTTATGACTTGGGCCTTGAAGTCACAAACTATTACCTGATTTGCCACTTCATATTTGTTATCAAAATTGTGTGATTGATGACATTTTTAGACTTCTTATGGTGATATATATGCACACTTCACCTACTATTTAGATATCAAGTGCATAAGGGTAATAGATTTGTCCAATTTTTTCAAAATAATTTTTTAATAGGCCTCTTTGCATTCTCAGTCATAATATATTTCTCCATGTATGTAGAACATTTCTAAAGGTGGATAATTAAGACACTATAGCTATAACATTGGTATGTTCTATTGATCTTTACACTAGTTTTTGCCATTATGAACATGATGATTGCAAGTACTATTTAATTCTGGTTATAACCCTTATGAATATAATTTGGCTATATATGTAGGGAGTTTAATACGTCTTGAATATATTTTTTCATGACATGTCCCTAGATTGAACCTTACATACACAGAAGAAATATATCTTCTCTTGGTCACATAGAGTGACTAATTCAACTTATATTAGTTGATTGTTAGTTTGCATATGGTCTACTTAACATAGGTCTATATACTAGTAGACATTGAAGTTCATTCTAGACAAGTTGGGTATGCTTTCCAGCCACTCTCTTTGATAATAGAATATTGCCCTACTTAACACAGGTCTATACACTAGTAGACATTGAAGTTCATTCTAGATAAGTTGGGTATGCTTTCTTGCTACTCTTTTTGACAATAGAATATTGCCCATTTTGTGTGTATATTAATGTGTTTCTTATACACTATAGGTTACCCATTGGTTTTGGATTTATGAACATCATAGGTTTTGTCCACTCTAATTTTGGAACTGGTTACATAAAATACTCATTTTTGTATATTAGTTTATAACAGTGTTTCACTGGGATCTTACATATAGTAGTTGGTCACACACAGGTCCAATAATACCTAGTGTTTATTATACAGGGTTTTGGACTAAACATTTTGTATATTGGATATCAGGCACAATTACTCCAGGATTCTTCATATGATATATTGGGGTACTTTGGTCTAAAACTGGTCCCAATAATATTTTCATATTTGTTGATCGCCCTTTTTTTGTTCAACAACTCTGGATTTTCTGGTCCTGTCCTTGTTACATTTGGTCTTTTTTATCATTTTTACAGTTTACTCCTTGGACAAGCCCTCTTTATAATATGGATCTTGATAAAATGTTGGATGGATTGTGTGCTGATAGGGAGGATTTAGCCATTTTTGGTCTTAATCATATCCCAAGCAGCAATCCTAACCAACCGATTATTAACACAATTGATGATTGCGAGGTATCTTTCAGGAATTTGGAAAAGGGCCTGAAGGGATTGAGAGCCAATATTTGGCATCTCAGGCTGTTTAAGGCCTATATTTACAAAAACATGGCACCCAGAGGATTACGCATTAAATTGCATCCACTTGTAGGCAGATCTGAACAGAGGCTTACAGAGGAATGGGATGCAGCTCTTCGAGAAGGCTCTATGGTCTTTGTTAAAATTCTCGCTTCCTATTATGAAAGAACAATAGACTTGTGTTTATCGGAAGTTAAGGATCTTGCTAATGAATGCAAGAAACATGAATCAAGTCCTAAGTATCTTGAATTTTTGGGCAAATTGTCCAAGGAGTTAACTGTATATGATACTACCATTAAGGATAGGAAAATAAAGAAATTTAACAGGGATACTAATGACTATGATAAGGGACATCCTTTTCAAGTACAAAGAACTGTTAGATTTCAGGAGAATGTCCCTAGTGTAAACAGGGCACGACCAGAAAAAGACCCAGATCTATATTAAAGAATAGGGACCAGTTTCACACAAGTACCTCTGGGGAGGAGTCCTCTTACACTGACAGTGAATCCGGTAACATTGCTAACTCCCCACTTAAAAAGAAAACTAACACTAAATACCCTTTAGGTATGGGAGGAAATCCAGAGGGGGGAGGAAACATAGACACAAACATATCTACAGAGTCCATGACGGGACTAATTCAAGCATTACTGAAATAACCACTCCAGCTTTTAAGAATGTTTTGAACTTATCAGACTATGTACTTACAGAAGATCAAGAAAAAATTTTGAATAAAGGACTTAACTTTGTTCCTAGTTTCTTTTCTGATGAGTATCAAACTACACTTGATGTCCTTGATTTTTGTCGTAGACTTAACCTCAAATTGTTTTTTGCTGAACAGGATAGTACCAATACTCAAAGATCTACTGATTTTACATTCCATAAGTCCACATTTCAACCGCCCATGAATAAAAATGTATCTATTTTTCAACAAGCGGTGTTAAAAGACTTACATTTTCCGCTTTTTGAAACTTCTATTGGCAGGGACAATGTCACCATTTCAGAAAGGGAGGCCTTATCGGAACTTAGAGCCAATCAAAATATAGCTATTCTTCAAGCTGACAAGAGTGGTGCAGTAGTTATTCTTAATATGGACTATTATGTTAATGAGGGTTTACAACAACTATCGGATGGACACTGTTATATGAAAATGACTATAGATCCAATTAGTCAATTCAAGCGTGAAATTGATCTATTTTTACAATCTGCATTGGAGGAGGGTATTATCACATCCAAAACTGTACAACATTTACAAGTCAAAGATCCTGATAGACAAATTTTATATTTGCTCCCTAAAATACACAAATCCATCACACACCCACCAGGAAGGCCAATTGTTTCTGGCCATGGCTCCCTCACTGAACCACTGTCTGCATTTTTAACACAATTTCTTAAACCTTTATTGTCATTGGTTAGAGCAAGAATTCAGGATACCACGCAATTCTTGAAAATAATTGAGAATAGTCAGCTCGAGCCCAATTGGTTAATGTGTACATTGGATGTAAAATCTCTTTATACCAGTATACCACATTGGGCCGGGCTTCAGGCTTTGGAATACTGGCTTACTAGAGCAGAACTTTACCCTCCGGGTTTCAATACTTTACTTATTTGCCTAACAGAACATGTCCTGACCAAAAATGTGTTCTATTTCCAAGGGGAGTGCTATTGGCAGCTGCAAGGTACGGCCATGGGGGCCTCCTTTGCCCCCATTTATGCAGATCTCTTTATGGCCTACCTTGAGGAATGCATTATTTATAACCCCTTACATAACATATTTCTAGTGGAAATGGACATATGGAGGAGATATCTTGATGATTGCTGGATGGTGTGGCGTGCGGATGAGGATTATCTTAAAGAATTTCTGGAATATCTTAACAATAATATCTGGGGAATTGAATTTTCGGTGACTTTCCATAAGGAGATGATTGACTTTTTGGATGTAACCATATATTGGAATATTGATCATACACTCAATACTAAAATTCACCGCAAATATCCTCAGTTTAATACTCTATTACATGCTCAGAGTATGCATCCACGTCACACCATCCGCAACATCCCTAAATCTCAGTATTTGAGAATTTGTAGAATCAATTCCTCTCAAGAAGACTATATAGCTGCCAAATCTGATTTGAAATCCAGATTTTTGGATAGAGGATACTGTATCTCTGATATTGAATCTGATAGAATTTGGTCAGATAGACAGGACAGGGCTACATTGTTGGAATACAGGGACAAAAGTCAACATCCGAGTAGTGAAAATATTAGACTCATCACTACTCTAGGTAAAAACTACCAAACAGTCAGGCAAGCTGTTAACAATAATTGGAATATTTTATTAGCCAATGACTTTCTGAAGGGTATCCTGGACAACCAATGCTCTTTTTCATTTAGAAGAGGTAAAACATTGGGTGGTTTGCTTTCCCATTACAAACACAGGGAAAGTGGTGCAGCTAAATATAAGCAACTTACCATCATGGGGGATGAGTTAATAGGAACTTTTCGATGTGGACATTGTGTGTCTTGTGCCAACGTCAGCCAGTTGAAACAATTCACGAGTTCTTACTAGTAAAGTATATGACATGAGGATCTTTGGCAATTGTTCAACAAGCTGGGTTATATATTTGGCCACATGCCAATGTAAATCTTTTTACGTTGGCAAAACATCACGTTCATTACGAATCAGAATTGGTGAACACCGCAGTGATATTAGGAACCACAAAACATCTAATGCACTATATTTACATACGGTCCAACATCCAAGTGCCAAGTTTATGTTTACCATTATTGATAAAATTACTGGTAACAGAAATAACATGACAGGTTGGCCGGGAATACTGAGCCATAAAGAAAAATACTGGATCACACACCTTGGTGCCCTTTTTCCACCTGATTTGAATGACCATTTATAATTTATGATATTTATCATTTTATCATTACCTCTGTATTTGGTTGTTACTATTGTATGTATACATAATTATTAGTAGCCATATAACTTACAGGATTCAATATTTGGATGTTGTTTTTTTATTTGGTCTGCATTTTTGTTCATATATTATTTTTCATACATTCTTGTATCGTTCTCAATTGTATATCTCTGGATATATTTATATATTTTTATGTTTATCCATTGCTCATATTATATTTTGCCAGGGGTTCGCTTCTGGTTATTATATATTTTTTGATTACATGTTAACACATGTAATTCCATCTGGTCTGCATTTTTGTTCATACATTATCTTTCATATATTATTTTATGGTCTTCGATTGTATATTTCTTTATTTATTGTAGTTTACCATTTGCCCATATTATATCTTGCCAGGGGTTAGCTTCTGATGATTATATTTTTGATTATATGTTACCGTATGTAATTTTATCCATGAATTTGGATATAACTTTTTTTTGGTTCATCATACTTAATTTTCATGTTTTTGGTATAACTTAATTTTGTGCTGAGAGTCTAATTTGAATGTCTTCATTCTTATTGGCCAACAACAGTATTTATACTGACGCTGGTGTGTATTCATATTATTTGGTCTGCTTATACTCACTGAAGAAGGTGGGTGCCGAAACTAGTATGAGTATTTCTGTTTAACTTACGGTACCTTTTGGTCCGTTTTTGTACCTCTAATAAACGGTGGAACCAATTTGCTGGCCTCTTCGTGTTTGTTTCACTTTTGCAACACATACTGCTCACACAGTGTGTAAAACTGATAAAGTACCCCTCCCCCTGTAGTACTGCACTATTGTTTATTTGCTTTATACTGTGAGAATAGAATGTATGTCAGCTCAACACTTTGGTTATACATTTGCTTTATTAGGTTATTAAGCTGTAGACTTTTGTCTGATATGATCATCTTTTCTGTTGCCTTTGCTGTCTATTTCTACTAGTAGTAGTTATTTGTACCCTCCTATATACTTTATTTGAACTGTATGTATACTATAACCCATCTGTTGGCTATACTTGATGTAACTAAGGTTTTTTTTTTATTATTATTTTTTATCAGTGATATATATGCACAATTGTGAAGTTTTATTATAATTACCAAATAGTGTTGCATGTGAACATTTTAACAATTATGTTTTAAATCATAAGTTTTTAGAAAAACTCAAGCCACTTGTCTAGCAGTCTTGTTTCTTATCTTATCTTTTCAACATTTCCTGTAACTATTCATCCAGTTTAGGAAGGTCTGAGCTCACATTTCAGTTAACCCTTTTTAGCATTTTTCCTTTAATCATATATATTTTTTAACTTTTGATTTCAGTATTTTTTTATTTATTTAACTGTTCTGACATTCATTTTACAAAGACTGTTTGACTAATACCATCCGTGATTTTATTTCTTTTTAAAATTCAGAGCTTTAACTGTTTGGTGTGGTGTTACTATACAATTATAAAAAAAATGTAAAAAAATAATTAGATATTAGCTTAACAAACACATTTATATATTTACATTATTTATATTTGCTGTTGTCTGCCTGTTATTCTTGTGCGTTGTATAAAAAGAAAATACATGCATGTCAGTCTTGTGACTTTAAATCATTAACTATTTTTATTTAATTTTTATATACAATAACTGTTTTGTTTACCTTTTGACTATGCTATGAGAATGTTAGTCATATGCTCTACTTTACTGTAGTACTGATAAATATATTGCTTTAATTGAATGGAAGTTTTAAACATTTGAGAATGATTTGTATTTCACCATCCTACCATGTAAACTTAACCATTTTCAAAACACAAACATGTTATAAAATATATTTCTTTTGTACAGATCAGCTGTAGTTTCCTACTCTTTCCCAATGTATGTAGGAAGTCAGTCTCTGTCAGTTCAGCTAATCTATTTTCTTCATCTTTTAACTGTTGTTTAAGAGTCTCCTCATGGTCTGCCTGATATGTCTCAGGAACCTGTTCTGCTGAATCTGAAACTCCTATGCACTTTTGAAAAAATGTTTGTATAACTTGTCTAAACTTCCTGAACTCATTGTGTCTCTTTTTTAGAGGTTTACTACATTTGTTTGTAACAAAATGTACTAAGGGTTCTATCAGTAACTGATTTGACTCACATGTGGTGACAGGACATAACTGTTCAACATCTGAATATAATGGAAACACTTTAGCCTTAGTTAATTCTTTATCATGAACAGATATGTCTTCACAGTCTATTGTTTTATGACATAATACACAAAATGCAGTTTTTGTTGAGTCACACAATAAACATTTATCATATTTCGCATGGTTTTCTTTGAGATACCAGTCAAATATTGTAATACATTTGCATAATGCCTTACTATCAACCTGCCCTAATAAGGTTTTACATTTACTAATATGCTGTGTATACCAACATTGCAATTTTTTATATTTGCTTGAGTTATGCATGAAAATATCCATACTGTCTAATATCCAAACTATCGAATAGCAACCATACTAAAAAATGTGACGTAGAAAAAAGTCTTACCAGTGAGCAAGAAAACAGGTGATCAGGCTGTTGTTGCAGATGGCTGGAAATTTTTCAAAGTCACTTGAGAAGCTGGGAAAGCACACCAGGCAGTGGACTGTTGAGCTAGTGGATATCCCCCTTTTCTTTAGCGAAATTATGGCACTGCGACTGGAACTTCTGTCTCACTCCAGATGTAGACGTCTAAAAAACTTTACTGCTGCAAGCTGCATAAACTGGAATATTTCTGTTCAGAATTGACACATACGTACAAATGTTAGTTACTGCAATTTAACTGAAGTAACCCTCTGCAGGGCTTACCATCACTCCCCCTGTGTTTGAATGCAGATTATAGGTTCAAGTGCAGATTTTAGGTTCAAATGCAGACTAGCTTGCCATTGAAAAAATATATGGTGCTAGTCACTCAGCTGGCTTGCCATTGAAAAAATATTTGGATCTCTCATTGCTTACTGCTTGCTGCTTCTTGCTCTTGCTGTGGGATTTGAAGTCTTCTTAAGACACTCAGTCTTGCTGGCTGGAATCAAAGTCTGGTTATAATTGCATTCACAGTCTGTTGCACACAGAAACTTGCAGAATATACACTGATGAGAGAATATACTTTGCAGCATCAACTTTAGAGAGCAGTAACCAATAACTTTTATAATAAACCAAACTGGACAAATGTTGCAGCTTAAAAGTACTGTTCCAACTTTACATCTCATATAGTACAGATGATGTGAGAGATATAACATTTACCTCAGGACTAATGAGTCCCTACCCATACCCCTAACAACTAGATTTAATACAGACTTTTTATACATATTTTAGTTAAACTCACACCCTCTAGGTTTTGAAAAGATACTGGCTTGATGACGCAAATGCTAACACATCTGTTCTTGTGCAAATGCTGATAAGTAAACTGTCTTCAAGGAAACACCTTGTGGATTAGAAAAGCACATTTTTAAACTTTCTTAGAAAAGCATGTCCTGTTGTCCAGTGAAAGCAGATTACATTCTTGTCATGTCTGTAAGAAGTTCAGCTTTCTTGATGCGTGTGTGTATTTTTTTAAACCACAGTCATTTAGTATGGTTGCTGATCACATATTACTAAACTCTGTTTCTGCATTTAAGCAAGCTTTTTCTTTCAGCATATTTAATATCTAACAACTCCCATCAGCAATGCATACACCCACTGAAGAATGCCATAATGAGGCACATCCACAAACTAGAAACATCATAAAGCATGGGTTTGGGCTTCTGAACTCATGGTTCCAGTGAATTGGTATATCTGGTGGAGCCCTGCAGAACTCCCAGTGACATGTGCATGTATGTTCACAGCATGTTCTATTGTACATAGTATGATCCTGCAGAAACAGCTGCAGTGGGATCAGCAAAGTAAAGGAATGCACAGCCCCCCACCAGTGCCTAGGTCACAACAGTTACAGGAGGACTTGAAGGAGGGACCCCCAGATGATTTCCCTCTAGGCAGACGTAGGCATGCCCAGAATGCCATTGCTTAAGATAAGAGAAAATGCATAGCACATTTACCTTACTCCTACTCACATACATATATTAAAATTGATGCCAGGCAACCCACACAACCTGTGCCTATCCATGTATTGACTGTGTGCTGCTTGCATCAGACAGAGTCATCCCTGAACTACAGTTCTGTCAATTGCTGCATTTGCAAGCTAAGTTTCTAACCTACATACTGCTTATAAGGATTACTATAATATGGTATTGTATGTATGGATCTTCTGCATTTATGCAAAAAAAGATAGTGGGCTATTTGGACAGAGGTAATATCCACATTGGACTACAGTGACCGAGTCCACTAGTATGTGTTCCTTAATATTCACTAGGCCTCTTGATTGGAATATACACTACATCAGTCAAGGGAGATGTTAAACAGTGGGGGGGGGGTCACATGATATTTGGATTACTGTGTATCCCACATGTGCTATTGTTCCCCCACACACAACATACCAGTTTCCCCATATAACTGCTTTAACAGTAGGTCATCGATGGTATATCAGCAGTCCAGGCAATCTCAGGCCAGTAACATAGAAATTGATCACATAGTGTATGTCTCACTTAATGCAGGAATAACAACATACATATCTACGCTGTTGATTGTGTGATAAATGACTACTCTCTGGCTGGCAGCTTGGGTGGCTTTGCAGACAAGGGAAGTTGAATGGATGATGCTGTTGACAGTTCAGATCTGGAACTATCCACATCTTTTGCATGTGACGTATTATTATGTTGGTGTTTTCACAGACTGTCAGCCTGTATGTGGTGTAACATTATGAACTTCTGTCACATATTAATTACACCAGACAGATAGAGAATGCCATGGACATTTTGGGTGAAGTGCAGTACTGCAGAAACGGGGACAGATGTCTGTGGCTGTAACACACAAAGTCATATACATATATATATATATATATATATATATGTGTGTGTGTGTGTGTGTGTGTGTGTGTGTGTGTGTGTGTGTGTGTGTCTGTATATGTTTGGGTGTGTCCCCCCTGCCTCTCGCATTGCCTATCAAACTGCAATGGTTATGCATTTTTTTGGCTTGTAAGTTGCTGCTGGCTTCCAAACTGCCCTCGTCTATAAGGCCTTATGATGTCCTCTACCTTAGGACTACCAGCTGCCATTGCAACATCTGACTTAAGCCATGGGGCATGTGATAAGTATTGTAATCTATAGTGTATAAGACTAGATAGGTAGAGGTTTTAATCTCACTGCAGGCCACTTGGTGTGTGTGTGTGTGTGTGTGTGTGTGTGTGTGTGTGTGTGTGTGTGTGTGTGTGTGTGTGTGTGTGTGTGTGTGTGTGTGTGTGTGTGTGTGTGTGTGTGTGTGTGTGTGTGTCCTGCCAAACAACTAAGAATCTCTCATCGAGAATTAAACTGCAATGGTTATGCACTTTTTTGCCCTGTAAGTTGCTGCTGGCTTCCAAACTTTCCTCTTCTACAAGGCCTGATGATGTCATCTACCTTAAGACTACCATCTGCCATTGCAGCATCTAACTTAAGCCGTGGCATATGTGATAAGTATCATGATCTACAGTGTGTAAGACTACATAGGTAGGGGTTCTAATCTCAATACAGGCCACTTGGTGCATGTATACATGTCCATATGGTATAAATATGATCACTTCATTAACTTAGAAAGAGGTAGAGTTTTGTAGAATTTATTTGTAGCAGATGATGTGGACCTCCAAATGTCTGGCCACTACTAGGCCTGCTGATGTCATCATCATCAACTTATGGAACCATATGATATTTGAACGTCACTAGCATAATGGCCATACAGCCATCACAATCGCAGACAACTGTATATATACCATTATTTACATGATCAGCACATACTGCCCCAGTCGAAGATGGATACAGGCAGAAGCCCTGTGGTGAAATGATGGTCAACAAGCCAGTCATACAGATGCCATATGCTGAGGTGCACTGAGGTGCTCTGCCTGCCATTAGCCAGGGTTCTATTTCAAAGGTGGGTTAAAGTCTGCTAGACAAATCTCTCCCACCAGCCTGTATTACTAATGTCACATACTAGGTTAATGTCCTTAGAGTGATTAACCCATGTACTATATCATCTACAGATATACAGCATTTACAATCAAACACAGCCACACATTGCCCCATATGCAAGGCAGAGATCACCTCTGAGTGGCCTATATGCCACAGGCTACAGTGACACTCATTTCAATCATTTCAGATGATCCCCATTGAACACATGCTGAAGATGTGAAGTCCCCTTGTGAGAGACCAACTGTTTTGTGCAAGTGCCACTATTGCTTGGAAAGGTCCATTAACAAATGGCGATTGCATTCAGATATTGGCATGCTGAGGTAAGAGTACATGGTGGTCATGAGTATGTCAATTATGGGTGATTATGCCCTCAGCTATGAAATATTATTCCTGTCATACCACTCGGGAGACCTGGTGACCTCAGACACATTAGGTGTAAACCTGTGTGTCCAGGTCCCCTGAGTATGTACGTCACATATTGCAACTGATGTGATACTTCCTGGGTACATAGATGTTAGTGATGGAAATGGAAATGATACTACATACACATTTGCATGGAGTTTATGGCCATTGCTATGTCAACAGGCAGTTGTTCAATACCCTGTTGTAGGATATCGACATGCTGCCACACCCTTGGAGTTGACAGCATGATATACAGTGTTTGTAGGCACACCTTGCAGTGAAGATGTGGATGCCAATGTATGCATAGAGGACTTGTTCAACTTTGCTGAATTATGATGCCTGTCAAGCAACTAGACAGCACACTGGTTGTTGTGTGACATGTTGTAGGAACACAGACGTGTTTCAGGTACATAACTGTACAGTATGACATGCCTAGGACATGTGGCAGATGGATACACATTTGCCAAAAGTGGCCAGTCTGCTGAAGTAGTGCTCATATCCATGTCATGCAGATATCCACCAGTAATGTGTTGAAGGGCAGAATGCATGACTAGCTGTGCAGTTGACACCTACAATGGCTCACCAACAGTGTGCTGATTGTGTCAGCAAGATGACATCTTATGCCATTGTACATTATAGTGTGGCACTACAGCAGTGGTACTATTCCCCCTCCTGTCATTTCCCTAGTGAAATACCACCAGCCCTGGAACTGAAGGCAAAAGACATGCAAAAGCCAACTGAGTGCCCATGTTGCTAATCAAGACATCTACCTGGAAAAAGGTAAGTGAAGCCTACAGAGCCTGTCATGATGTGGGACAGCTATGTGGATGAACAATCTATGTGGATGAACAAATAGGCTGCTTCATAGTAATGTTTTACGTGTGAAGATAGAAAATATATTGGAGCATGGTATCCTATGTGAGAGTGGTGTCGGTGAGACCAGCATTAGTAGTTGCCAGGCACTGGCAGTTCTGTGGACTCCCATGCTTAACACATTCTTCACAAGGTAATTGTGTCCTTCAAGTATACACCACTTGAGTAGTGTCCAACTGCAGAATACATGTGTAAAAAAAACACCTTACCTTTATGTCTTTGTCTGTGCTCTGTACAGACACATTGGATGACTCAATTCTTGGAACATGCTTGCAGTAACTGCAATATTTAGTTGCACAAAGGACAACTGGCATGTACTGCCAAGCAGTATCCTCAGATCTCTGAGTCATATGACATGAAATGCCACACATGGAGTTAGCATGGGTATGAACAGTAACACTGTCATACACCTACTGATACTGGACCAAACACTGTTTGGTATGCTCAAGGCCAAATCATGCCTACTGACTAACTGGTGGATCCCATTGAGTGTTACGCTATGCAGTGGATGACAGGAATCTTACTCACTCTACCTACCATGGCCTTACAAGGTGTTTGACAATATTAGGCCAGCAGGCCTTGCTGGAATCTATGTAGGTTATCTATAGATTGTTATGTCAGCTGGTGGATAGGCAAGTGCCTGACAATCATAATCTGGGAATATAGCACTGGGAGATATATGCTGCAATGACACCAGTCACCAGTGGATTTCCCCAAACATCATTAATGGTGTACCCCTTCTAGCCATTCCCTCTCTGCAGTCAAAGCCACTGTCAGTGACCTCTGACTGACTACATTAGCAGGTGAATGCATATCAGGAGCTGTCACTAAATCCCACACAGAATCAACAGTTATCCAAAATGGCCTGAGACCCACATTCA
Organism: Protopterus annectens; assembly: GCF_019279795.1. Classification (NCBI taxonomy): domain Eukaryota; kingdom Metazoa; phylum Chordata; order Ceratodontiformes; family Protopteridae; genus Protopterus; species Protopterus annectens. The sequence continues at coordinate 706,979,196 of NC_056746.1, forward strand.
GTTGTAGACTGAGCCATTAACAAATGCTAAATACCAAAAATTGCACAATACTTTCCTTTGGATAGTCATCCACCCATGGAAAATATAGTAGTCTCTGGACACCACACACACAGTTGAGCCATTACTCATGGACTTATGGGCACAGAGAGTAATGTAGTCTTTGACATTCACTGGTTGCTAAGTCATGAGGATGCATTCAGCATTGTACTTACTAAACAGAAAGATATGTGATGTAAATCCCAGACTGTTATTGCTATACTGAATGTGGCACTCATTGCACCTATCATTGTGCACAATGGCACCCTTGCTATGTCACTACATAAGCATATCTTACAACTGTAGCAGCCACACAGTTTCCATGGTACACTAATACACATTGTAGATAACATGTCCTATGGTGTCTGTGTCAAGACTGTACATGTGTAAGTCTGTCTCCAAAATGCTTTGAAAGGGATGTATATGGCTGCTATAAAGGGAGGTGTAATTTCCCACTGTGTACCTCCCGAGTATCCATGAGAAGACTAACATATGTGTTACCTGTTGTACACACCCATACTATCATTGTTGTATAAACAGTACATGCTGGAGGGACAGGTATGTAACACAGACAGTACATCCTAAATGTTACAGGCCCCCCCCCATGCATGTAAATCACACATCTGCTGTGACACACATCATGTTCAGGTTACACAATGGGATGTAGAACAAGACAATTATAACTGGTGTCAGACAAATGTCTGTACTGGACACAGGAAATTTGTAGATGGGTCATCTCCAGCACCACACCTTGTAGATATGTTAGCTTCCAAAATCCTGATGACACTTATCAAGGGTAGCAGATCTTTTCACAGTTTAGGGATGCATGAATATGCTGAATGACAACACTGTCCTTGTTAGCCTGTTATACACAAATGGATCTATGGAGCTGTGCACCTATAGTGCTGTACCTTGTTGAAGACATATTTCCTCTGTGCTGACATTCTTTCCTGTGCTGTGATGTATATGGCTTTATTGTCACTGTATATCCATAGGTGCCCCCAGCAGAATCCTGAAACAGAAACAGAAACAGGTCCATGAAACACTGTTCCTTGTGTAAGTATACAGCCATTACAACATCATACAACATAAGGTACACAAAATTATGTGGCTTACTCATTAAAAATGTCAGCATAAAGTATCTTTCAGTAACCACTACAAGTGGCATAGCAAAGCAATGCATTACATAACTACATATTAATTTATATAGTCACCCTGTACATTAGACACACAGCTTCATTTCCCTGCATTGATGACAAGGATGACATGGATGTGGCACAGGTATCATCATTTGCACAGGATGTTGTGTAGGAGTGCTGGAGGTCTAGGCTGACCCAAAAGGTTGACAGCATGTATGTGAGTCAGGAAGGGAAGCAGTCAAGATGGACCATGGAAATGTGCTATGTGTGTCTGTAGGTGATCTGCATTCGACAGTGGTGTGTGAGTGTGCGTGTACACAGTCAAGCTCAGTGCTAGCCCTACATGTGTGTATGTTGGACAGCTTTGAACCATGCATTTTAGAGCTGACAGTTCACTGTATCTGGCCCCGAACATGGGACTGGCTCTGCCAGGAGTTGCACTGGCACCTCCATGCCCAAGGTCAGAAGTGGTGCTAGTAGCTGATGTTGACTGCTGTCTACTGGGACCTTGTCCTCTATGGGAATGCCCAGGACCAAAAGCCCATGGCCTGCCATGTCTTGGTGTGGAAAGAACACTCCCCTCTGTAGTGCTGGAGGTACTGCCACTATGAGAGTGTGATTGTGCATGATCACATGTACTCTCAGCAGATGGGTTTACTGATCTACATCCACAAGGCTGACACTCAAATCCAACCATATATTCCAGCACAGACACTGTGCGTTCCAAGACAGGCAACATCTTATCCTACCTTCTTCCACTGCATCAGTGAACTGATCCAGGGTGTCACCAATACAGTGGAGGCAGTCAAGGATGTCAGACTGTGCTGCATCCATAACCCTGAGCATACATCTGGAGTTCCTTTCAGAATGTGCCTGTGCCTCCATGATGGCCAAAACATATGCCGAGTGAACCATGATGTGATACCTGCAACAGATGGTGGAAGTTCAGCAGGCCTCCTAGGAGCACCCCTTTCAATCCGCCTGTGTGGTGCCTTGCCAGTTCTCTGGCTATGGCCTGTGTCTACACTCACTGGAGCCATAGTTGCCACACTTTCCTGTTCAATATCCCCAGCCTCTGACTGTCCAATATCGGTGGCCTCCAGAGACTGGGTATGTGTAGGCATCTTGACTGTCTGCAGTGACAATGAGGGCAGAAGACTGATGGCAACCTCTGGGACAAATTCAGCCACTGAACCCCCCCACCTGTACCTCACTGTGGCCACCATCATAATCAGAGTCTGAAAAGACACTATCAGGTTATGTAATGGACAGGGACCAACTACCCAGTCATCTGTGATAAGAAAAGAAAAAGCAGTATATTAATACCTGCACTATTATGCTCTTCAGTACTATGTTGCAATACATGTACAGCTCTATACACTGTTGGCATTATTACAGACCTCTTGAAACCCTAATCTCATATAGTAGGACAAGAGGACATTACTTTCCCCACAAACTGTAGTTACTTGTAAATAAAGGCTCTTTACACAGCAATCTCATCAACAATGAGGTACACTGTTGACATTTGTGAAGACTCTGCACAGTTGACACATATGACAATCTGCAATGCCCTGACAATACTGCCAAATCTATCAGTGTGGTCACACCTACAAGGCATACGTATGACTCTAACATGTGTACAGTCAAAAAATATCTGTGCAGTTGGCAATCATGTCAACAGTACACCAATCCAGGCAGCAGGCCTGGGATGAAACTTTAGGGATTACATTGCTGTAAACCTACATCTATAACAAAACAGTGTCGTGCTTACCAGGAACAGGCTCATGGCCTTGCCCAATACCTGATGGACCTGTGAAAAGTTGAGTTAGAGGTAATGTCAGTACCACCACATGTTGCAAAACAACAAGGTAGTATGTCCATATATCTCACATTTACAGTAGCTACTGTGTTAACTGTTATATCAGTTAACATCTGAGCATGAGAGTCAAACTGCAGGTAAACCTTCTCCCCAAACAAACACAGACCTGACACCCACTTAAGAGTATGTACACCCTAACACACTGAATGCAATGGTGATCAAACTAAGCTTACCTGCACGCTCCTCTGATGTGGAAATTGTGGCACCCACATCCACAATATATAGTGTGATGGATGCCTGGGAGCTGTAGTGTATACCTAGGTTCACCAGGAATTCCTCAGTGGCTGAGAGTGGTTGTGCTGTTGCAGGCCCTCCACCGGTGACACCATGATCCCTGGCTACATCTACTTGTCTTCTGTGTGCAGCATTGATCATGTCCATTGCATGGTGTCAAACCTGCTAATATGTGCTGCTCTGATGATCTGTGGCATTCGCGTCATGGACAAAATCAGCCCATAATGCTGCCTGCTGTTCCCTGTTTTGCTTCCCCCTGGACAGTAGGAGTTCATGGTGTTGTCGGAGGACAAGTATAACATCATTCTCTACATCTGTGAAAGGTGCACGGCATCTTGGGTACATTTCCTGAAAGACGACAGAATGGGAATACATGTCAGGATCACATACGTTGAAGTACACTATGTAGAGATACAGCAAGAACAGAATGGCTGGCAGTATCCACTGCTTGATCACACATATATTCCACAGTGTGCAAACATAATGTGCGTGGATACAATTAAAATACTAGTGATAATCAGCTATTGCCATATGTGCCATGACAGATACTGCTATATTATCATACACACAACACTGGAGTCTATTGCAGTGTGTCCCCTAGGGGCACCCCCTTGATAATATGTCAAAACAACAGTGCCAAACAAATAGCAGTGTGCTATTACAACCACTATAAAGGGACAGTCCCATGAGACTAGTGTGCCACATTGACAAAAACATTCCACCCTTGATGTATTGTACATCCTCTGTAGGTGTAACAAATCCGGAGATCAATGACATGTCATTATCACAGTTCTAAGAAAGGCTTAATGCGGTAATCCCTATTCCCTGCAAGTATATTCACATATCCGCATCCTGTTGTAAACAAAAAGATTACATACCTACTGGAATGCAAAACCCCTCTGTTATATGTGATGATAGTTAAATTCCTGCAAAGGTGTGTTCTGTGTGCAGAAAGTCTCATACAGAATGGTTCCCCATAGCCAACAAGTTTTCCTTTTAACATGCTTTGCATTAGCAGGTGATTGCCTCTTAATCAATCTGTGGTTCTAAAATGCTAATTGCAGCCAACACAGCTGATTTGCACTATCATCAGCCAATGACAGGCAACCACTATATAAGATATAAAGCATACATGTAGATTAGAAACCCTTTCTGATATGTTGCGTTGGACATTACTGGGGTGAGGAGACTACATCATCACAGAGGGTACGTCTGTAGCAGCTACTTTTACACACAATGTGTGCACCACAGGCTGCATTTGCTGCTGCAGGTCATAGGCATAGGCAGAGATTGTGAATACTTTGGGGGACAAAAAGCTGTAGGAGTAACTGTGGGAACTGTGTCAGCCTTGTTGTAAAGGCAGAGCCAGAGTGAGACTACCCATTCCACTCCAATTAAGGCATGTGTTTAATGTAAGTATGTTAGGCAATGGTATCATTAATAGAGTACTTTGCAACATGTTTGTTGTGTCCTTGAGCAACATAAGGGATAAATATAACATTATGTCCACCATTTGAGTAACTGTCAGTCCACATATTACAGTCTGATACTCATTTGGAATGTGTATGCTGGCAGTTCTTGTTACAAACAGGGGCTTCATATGTGTATGTTAGTGGTACAGCTGTGCTAATCTGCACTGAGTTTGAAAGGATTGTGTATAGCACTTTGATATTAGTGGAGCTCATTTGCATTACCTGAGTTAAAATCCACTGTGAATGTATATTAATGCATGATGTGATAGTTTTGCTATAGGGATATGTGAAGTGTGTACCTATCTGCAGGCTTGTCACTTCCATCAGTGTCAAGCATACATTTCATTTGAAATGCATTGTGTGTATAGAGTGCATGATTCAGTCATTAATTGCTGGCTTCACACTAATGTAATTAAACTGCTGCACACCACTGGATTTGAACCCAGAACTGTGTGTGGCAACATGAACTGTTTGCAAGGCATTTAACAAACTGAGCTACTGTGTCAGTGTTAACAGGATGTGTATTTGCAAGATATAAGTGCACACATACAGGCTATGACATACTTGTTTTACAGCCATCATTATGTACATGGCTTTATATGGATGTATTTCTACACCAGGGTCCCACTTGAACATGTATTTTGCCAGTTATGCCTTAGCAGGGTCCCAGTTGAACATGTATTTTGCCAGTAATGTCTTAGCAGGTGTATTTGTAAATGCTGCCGATAAAAGGGTACATTTACCTGCTATTAGAGACCTCACTTATATCCATTATTCTGTGTTTGGCTTTTTGGTAATGTACTCTTGCACCAGCCTCCAAGGTACACTCCCAATTTTTCTATTACTCTTTAAGCAAGGTTGTGTGACATGGCACGGTGCACAGCTCTGATTTAACATGCTTAATGAATGCTTAGGCCACCTGTTTTAATTAACACCTGTGTGGTATGGCAGGTTAATGCAGTGGTCTACAGATGTGATGGTCTTAGGTTCAAAAGAGGAAACAGGTGGTAATTTTGTATGTTATTATCATTTAAAACATATATATATATATATATATATATATATATATATATATATATATATCAATATGGGTCCATTTAGTTGATCTTAGTGAAGCTGCACAATGCATCACATCATGCAGTGTTGCACTAAAAATATGTAAAGAAAAGAAAAAAATGGGAGATAGGACAGTGGTGAAATGGGATGCAAGCAGGGGGAGCAACATAGTGAAAGCCAGGTTGGTATGTGTAGGAAGGGTGTAGTGAAGAACCATAGCTATCCATTTCTTGTACAGCAACAACTGGGCACTTTGGCAAAATTTATAGATGTCTTTGGACTCTCAACCCCAGACAGAGGGGTGAGGACCACATAATTGCATTGTTAAGCCAATTGGACCAAATTATGTGTGTCCAGTGAACACGTGCAAAATCGAGAGCAATGTACAGGACAATTTTTTTTTTGGGACAGATGTCCATTTTTTTTCAGGTGAGAGTAGAATGTTGGGGAAGGGACATAGATACGAGAGGGGACATGTAAGCTGGGTATGTGAGGAAGCTTTTGCAGACAGACAAGACAGCAAACAGCGGTGGTGTGACACAAGAGGGGGTGATCACCTTGGATGGGGAGGGTGTTGTACAATCTCACTCCAATGTGCCTCCACAAGGTAGCAGTGTGACTTATATTCCCACCCATGGGACTGTCAACACTGCTCCTTCACTGCCTCGAGGGTGGAAGTGGTGGAGGCTGGGCTCTGGGGTGAGCCTGCCCCACCAAGTTGGCTAGCATACTCTTCATCTGATGCAGGCATCGTCCAAAACTATGGTAGATGATCCTGCACACCAAACCTGGGAGTTCATCATGGGTGAAAACTCCCCCACCACTACCGCTCGTAGAGAGGGGCCTGGCCCTGTTCCATGGGACAGTACTACCTGATGCAGCAGGTAGTGTAGAGGCACAGAGGGGGCACCACCAGGCTGGGTTCAGACATGCTGGGACCAGGTGCCACAGCAAGAGGAGGCAAGGAAGGCAGATCACAAGGAACCGACCTATCTTGACGCTCTGGTAGTAAAGTGGTCATAACAATAGCTTAAGGTTAGTAATAACCAAACCAATGTCAGTATTAACAGAGTGGAACATGATATCTATTAATTTAAACACATATTAAGGTATATTATGTGTAACACACCATTAAGTAACATAACAGTCTGTATGTTAACAGCAAACCTGTATGAATTAAACCATAAGACCAACAAAATAGTTTAACAAAATATGTTAATATTAAATCATAATAATAAAATAATAATAATAAATTAAAGAGGATAGCAGATGGGGAGAGAGAGAAAAATGTACCAATAGTTACCTCGCAGGTAATATTACTACACAGAGTACTTCTACATACTTCTACAGGTGTGCAGTGTCAGTTGTGTGAACAGTGACTACAATTCTTCTATAGCTGATGTAGCATGTACATACCTCTTGAGCTGTTAGCATGGGACAGTATGGGCCAAGAACTAACAAATGCAGGTACACAACTACACAAAACAGTTTCACATAATGTGGACTTACATAACTCCCAAGGTATTCTGTAAATGGATTTGAAACTATATTGCCATGCAAATGGGCTTACACAGGCTTAAACAAAAGTAGAAATAAATAATTAATTACATCCAGTTTCTTTGTTTAGATATCTGGCAGGTGTCAGCTGTCTGCACTCCATGCCTCTCCATGCAAACAGCCATTAAATAAAAATAAATTAATAATTCAACAAAAATTAGACATTTAAAACATAAACTATTAATTCACAGCACATTTCAATAGCAGAAGGGAACACTACAGGGAGCTTCACCATGTACATAACATCTGACCAGTCTCAATACTTCTGCCTACACAGATTCAATATCACTGTTACCATATTCTCCCTCAACAGTGCGCCATGATTAATATGCATGGCGTGCTACCAAGGGGGAACCATGGACGTGTACATGGGTGCATTCTGTGTAGGCTCTACATGGAGCCTACACAGATTTTATTGAATCCTGGGGATTGTCTATGCTTTCAAATTTAATGCCTCCCATTTTCATTTCATATTCAGTCTTATTTCAAAAAGTACTACCTTACATTTGTTATAGTTAAATTGATTGCCTACTCTTGTGGCCCATTCATCTATCTTACATAAGTAGAAATTTAGCATGCAAACATTTTCACTGTTGTCAGTTTGTACTCATAACTTACAGTTGTCTGCATATTTTAAAAGTCTAAGTGCCTCAGGTAGATTATCTCTAAAAACATTTTGAAAATTATGGACTCCTGTTAGAAGCCTTTGTGGCTGTTTTAAGGCTGGAGTATACACCTTGATGTATAACTCTCTGTTGCCTTTTAGATATCCAGTTAGATATCCATTTTGTATGTATGTGCTTACTCCTAGTCTTTCAAGGCATCTTATATAATCGTGACTAAGAGAGTCAAAAGCATTTTACATATCTGAGTACACAACTATGTCATTTTTTCCTTGGTCTCTTGGGACTGATATGTTTTCATAAAACTGGATTTGACACATCAAAGTTGATTTTCCATTCCTAACTCCATGTTTTTTATTATCTAAATTATTCCTAATAAATGTTACTTATCAAGGGCAAACTTAATAAGCATATCTCCATACATTTGCCAGCAATGTATGTAAAATGTATGGATCTGTAATTTTGTTTTTTCAGATTTATCTCCACCCTTGTGTAGAGCTACAATATATGACATTTTCCAGTCCTTGGGAACAAATCCAGTTTATAACATACTGTTAAACATTCCAGTCAATTGACCTGTCGAGTTTTTAGACAGTTTGTTGGGCTTGATTCAATAAACCCTACACGGCTCATTAAACCAGTGTGCCAATTTGTATTCAGTAAGAGGGTCTACATGGTGTGTAGAGCCAAGTAAACATGGTAAACATCAGTGCATGCTAATTATAACCTAAGCAGCTAAATTGTATGCTAATCAACCAATCCAAGAAGAAGGAACTATTCAACAAGCTATAAAGCTAACATATATAATCAGTGTAGGTTTTGGCCTCAAATTCCAAAATCTATTGGAATACAGCCATGGAAACTACACTAAACAGAAAGAAAGTGAGATGCTGCTGCTGCTCGTCTGCATGTGTATGTGCAACAGGCTCAAATCTATGCTGCTGATGCTGGTAATAGACCTTGACCAAGAAGGAGAAGGGTATTTGGACCCCATTTAACTTTTCATGGTCTGCATTAGCGGGAAATAGTAGAGTTCTACAGGGTGGCTAGAGGCACACTACAGAAAGTCTGCAACCTCTGTCATCCTCAATTGAAAGCAAGGGCAAAACAAGGAGAGCCAATACCTGTGGAGACTAAGGTATGTGTAACACTTAGACATTTAAGTACATAAACCATCCAAAAACAAACAGTGGGCGTGCTGGGGGGGTGACACAGGCATCAGCATCCAGGATCCTACATCAGTTCCTTAATGCTATGTTACAGCATTCCACTGACTACATACATTTTCTCCATACCCCTGAGGACAGGGCTACAACTATGCAGGATTTCTACCCCATAACACACTTTCCTGAAGTCTTGGGTGACATAGACTGCATGCACATTGAGATCAAAGCACCACCTGGGGAACAGGGAAAGGTCAATATAAACAGAAAGGGCTTCCACTCCATTAACTGCCAGGTCATGTGTAACACTAAGAGAATCATCCTGAATGTGTGTGCTGGCAACCCCCAGCAGTTATCATGACTCCAGTATCAGGCACAACTTTCAGATGTATCAGATGTTTTCAATGGGGGATATCTAAACAAGTTCCTTTACTGGGGAATGCAGGATATGCACTTGAACCATCTCTGATGATGCCCATTATAAATGCACATACACCCACTGAAGAACACTATAATGAGGGACACAATCAAACATAAAATATCATAGATCATCTGCTTGGGCTGCTAATGTCATCGTTCCATTCACTAGATACATCTGGGGAGCCCTGCAGTATAATCCCAGCAATTGTGCTGAAATTTTCTCTGTCTGAGCTATCCTTCACAGTATTATCCTGAAAAAAAAGGCTTCAACAGCAAGGGAAGGGGCACACATCCTACCACCACTAGCATGGTCACCGCAGTTCCATGGAGGTAAGGATGAAAAGGGGGAGCCACCAGCCACTGTGGTTGTAGGTAGACATAGGTGTGCACAATATGCCCTCACCCTGGACAAGAGGCAATGTATAGCTCACATGCTGACCACCTAAGGGGTAATACTGCTACTCTATGCACAATATATACAGTAAAATTTATGCCAGGCAATGTTCACAACCTTTACTTACCCCTGTAATGGATGTGCACTGATAGTATCACACAGTTCGCCCCAAATCAAAACAGTTGTATCTGCAGGACTATCAAGGTAAGTATTGAACCTGGAACAGGAAAATAAATGGGTAAGAAGACAAATGAATGGCAAATCCTTGCATACTGTTACTTGCTAAGGTGCCTAAGTAGAAGGTGTGTGACTTTTACAGCAATGTCATCAATATATGACAGAAATTACTTATGTCAATAGATGCCCGCTTTTTTTCAACTCATAGGCCTCATGCATCAAATAAACACACAATACAAAAATCTGTAAGAAAGCAGTACAATTTTCAAAATAACATTACAAACGGTTTACCTTTAAAACCGTGAATCACAGTGGTTCGAGTGCTCATATGAGCGACTCAAAACCACAAAACTGAAAATGTCGACAGCCTTTAATGTTCGAAAAACAGCAAATCGAAAAGCAGATTTGCTGTTTTTCGAAGATTAATGTTATAGAAAAAACAAAGTGTAAAGCAAGGGGACAAGCCCCCGTGCACCCCTATACCCCCCTACTTTATTATTCTAACTCTAAGATCGCACTACAGTGGGGAAAGGAACCATTTCCTGATACCCACTATAGTGCAATCTGCCCCAGAATGTCGAATGTGCAATGAGCGAATCTCACTGTGCATTCGCTCATTGCACATTCAAACTGTTTTCCGTTCGGCGTTTGCAAACTTTTCAGACTGCCTTGCAGAAATGTTCTGTTTGCCCTTGTGCAATACGCACATTTAAAGGGAAACCTTACAAACACATACGTACCAAGCACTCAGACAGCCATGCACCCTGTTTATCAGAAAAATATGTATCCCTGAATCCAAAAGATAGAAATAAGAAGGCACAGTTATCATCATTTGCACAGTGTGTTCTTTTAGGGGGCAGGAGACCAAAGCTGACGCCAAAGACAGTGAGTGCATATGAATAAGAACTACAGACAGACAGGCAGAAATTTATTTAATTATTAAATGCCCAATTAGACAGAATGAGCTGCAAGGCTCATGAATAACGCATGTACCTGCTATTTGTGTGTGACTGTATTGGCACTCCAGGTGAAATGCATATGTGAATGTCTGCCAGGAGTTGAACTGGCATGTCCATTGCCATGGTCAGATGTGCTGATGCTACCTGAATGCGACTGATGTGTGCTGGATGAGCTATTATGTTTCCTACTAAAAATATTAGGATGCCTACACATTTTCAAGAGAAAAGCACTTGAAGCACACTTTTGTTCTGGCAACACACAACTGGTAGGTGGCTTCCCCACCCCCAAAACAACAAACAAATAAAAATGTGTACAACCCAAGGAATACCACAGAATTAAATTGGTACAGTATATATGCTTTTCACACAATTATCAGAATGTGTACACATTTGCAACGGAAAAGTCGATTTATGATTGCCAGTCACCTCTCACTGTGCCCACCCCTCCCCTGGAAGTGGCCCTGGGCCAACTTAGAAACATAACACCTGTGTCAGTGACACACACATTACATTTCTCTGCAATAACATAGAAGATTGTAAGATACAAATTTAACAATAATATTTGTGACAAAATTTAATAACCTGTCTGTCTGAGAAATGTAAATGCCTGCCAAAAAATGCCTATGCCAACAGTGATCTATAAGTAGTGCATACAGATAAAAGTTCCATTTTCTCCTGGAGATATAAATTCCTTTGTAACATGTTACAAAATCTAGAATGTACTTGAATGATACAAGTATACCTTAGCAAAAATTAGTAGCCTTCTCTGCAGATAAATCACATTCAAATTAATATCTATCTTCTTTTGTCCAAATGCACAAATCTCCTCAACTTCAAGACTCCTAGCTACATGGTTAGCTTTTTATAGTATACATTATGGCATCTGAGCATGGTGAAGGTGTATATGAGGTGTGAACTCATAAGAACTGCTGAATACCAAACTTCTGACTTTGTGTAGCAGATAGAAACTTAGGTGTTGGCTCTGAACACTGTTAGTTGCTAATAGCTTGCAACTGTGAATGATTAGTGGAAAAGAGAAAAGAAAAAAGGAAGACACAACAACAATTCAGACTACCTTCTCTGCAGTGGGTGTGTCATTCAGGATACACATACAAAGTGTAGAAGTAACTAGCAAGCTTTTAAATGGAACTAAATAACGCATATTTTTCATTTTTGTTCAGTAGAATACAAACTCTCCTGCCTGTGCTGATAAATGTTTTTCGCTGTCATACAGTAGAATGATATGCACTATAGAATGCATGTCTGACATTGCAACAGATGTAAGGGAAGAATGACCACAGTAGATAGGGGAGGCAGAGCTGCATTTGGGCAAAGATATTCATAAATGGTTATGTGATCACTCATTGCACTAAATATCTAAGCCACATATGTACAACTGAGAATGTACAAGTCTATGTCCTGTTAATGCTGTAGAGGAATGAGAATTGCTTCTATGCACATGATTTGCTTTCCAGCTACAAAGCTGCGTCTGTGGCAAGTAAAGCTGACATCGTCCCTCGGTGTTTTGTACTTTCATTAGTACAATAGTTCAAATCCAGAATTGTACAAAATTCTTTAATGTGTTAAAATGTATTTTTTTTAAATATTAATATTTGTGTGGTGTGTGGCGTAGTGCACGCACTTTGAAATGCATAAGTAATTACAATTTAATATTCCTTTAGAATTGCAATCCTGTATAGTGTCATTGTGCAGTGGTGCGCAGCCTGGATGATATGGGCAGCATAAATTACAGCAATGAATCAACTGTGTATATATAGAACACCTTGTAAAGATGTTGAGGTACACAGGACATAAGTTAGACCATGGTTCAAATCCCATATTATTTTTTAAGTATAAAAGATAGTACACATTTTTACTAAGAAAAAGGATTTTCACCTTTGACTGTCTCATTTGCATGTTGCTCACTTGTGCGCAAACATGACTTACTGCTGCAGCCAAAAAAATACATTGTTACTTGCATAAAAGATACATTGTTAATTGCTTCATCTTCCTTTTCATAATCAAGGTAAGCAGGGTTGCTTGGTAGACAGCACTCATGCATAACACCTGCAGACAAAAAAGAAACATTGGAACTTGTTAAAATGAAACACTGTTACTTGTTTCCCCTTCCTGGGTGGAAAGACAATAAGTGGTGTTGCGCAGTGGTCAATACTCTAAACAGTACTAAGTATAAAAAATACACCTGCTGAATAACTTTCCTTGTGGCACCAAGTGTAAGCCCATGGCCACAACACAGGTGAGCCAGGAATCTAATCTAGCACAATCGAATTTTTAATAATGCTGTTCGACTGTAAGTTATATCAAAAATAATATAAAGGTAATTAAACATAACAATAACAACTTGTAGTTGATATCATATAAATTATATGTGTAACTGGGGGTATCCTAACAAATAAGTTTCTGTAATTTTTTTCTGTCATGAGATGGAGTTCATCCTTTACTGATAGTAATCTACACAACTCACATAACACAAGTATAGTTGTAAAACAGAATGTGGTGTGCGGTCTGACCCATCACTCAGAAATCTAACCTGAAAGTAATACAAGTACATGCATTTGAAATATAATATTGTCACACATTACTCCAGAATCACACATGAGAATGCAAAAAAACAGGACCTTGTCAGGTGACATACATACATGGTTAACTGAAGTGTAGCACCACTCACTCTTTAACGTGTCTATGTAGTTAATGACCATGTTTGACAAACACTTCTTCTGTGGCAATGAGAAAAAAACACATATGTGGAAGAATATGTATTCTCTGTTTTACATAAATTTGAAACCCACATTGTAAATATTAATTTTATCAGTGTGTAACACCACACAAAATATGTGTCAGTTATACAATTTATATCCCCCAATTCAAGTCAATTAACAGATATAGCAGCAGACAAGCCATAAAGTAATGCCAGCTGTTACATTACCATTCATCTTTCATAAACTGCCTTCCTCTCAGAGCACCATCATGTAAAAGTGGTTAGCATGGTTGTGAGGGTTTGTGCACTGGCTGTAAAATGCAATATCACAAATTAGCAGGATAACACTTTAACTGTTGTTGGATAACCTGTGCAGACAGGGCAAGAGCTGGCCAGGATGGTTCCCAATTTAGGGCTCAAAGATGGGATATGGAGGAGTCAAGAATATTCACTGAACTCCTTGTAAAGCACTACAGCCATAGGCTGCTGCAGGGGACTACACCGGGTGTCAATATAAGCTGAAAGCTTGCAACAGTCTAACGAAGGCAGCCTCCAGCATGACTGTCATGCCACACACTGGGAAGCAATACAGGCATCATTACAATGAGCTGAAATGATGCAATCAAGCATAACTCAACAAGTGGCTGGATGAGTTTAGAACTGCTGACATCCCACAGTTGTGCAAGTACAGAGATAAAGCAACATTAACTGGTGTATAAAGCTATAGAGAGCCAAGAATGGTATGCATAATGCTTTCATGTGTCTTTTTCTCTCATTCTTTATTTTTCAGCAGCTCAGGATATTTCAACAAATGGGGAGGCCCATGCTGAACCCTTAGAAAGACTCAGAGAAGCGAAGGGTATCAATGGCGGAATTAGGCTCTGGCACAGGGGCGCGCGCCACCCCCTTTTTGCTGCTGTGTCCAAGAAAACTACCTGCTAATTAAATCAACAAAAACAACAAAAAATACCTCCTGAAAGAGTTAAAAGGGAGTGTGTCAAAGTTCCAATGTTTTGGCAACATTTTTTACTGCATCACTGCAAAACTTTTCTTTTAAAAACAAGAAAACTGTCTTTCCTTTCTGCCTTTTTTTTTGTTTTTTAGTTTCTATAAACAGGGCATTCGTTCTGCTTTGAACTTTACTCAGGAAGAACCTCCCATCACGCATGCTTCATATTTTTTTGTTCCACCCTCCACCTTCATTTCTTTAAGTATGCAGTTACTGATATTCCTGGTATTGTTTTCCTTCCCCAGTTGAACAAAATCTAACGGTTGAATTCTTCATTCACAATGAGTGGAGGCATATTGCGTCAAATAAACATGATTATCACAGGAGCAATTTTCCTACCTGTAAATATACTTTCACACTGTGTCTGCACTATTGTTTTAATATAAAAGAGTGAATTGCAGTATGCTTGGTATAAGCATTAACTGACTGAGCTTTTGTGTGATCGGTCTCACATACTTGTGGGTGCTGCATGCATCTGACAATCTTTTTTTTCTTTTTTAATGTAATTTTCCTTTAGTAACAATCAGGCAAATGACAATGTCTCTGTGAAATAACAGAATCATGGGAGGTCCATAAGTTGTCAGCTAAACAAGAAAGTCTGGCATTGGGTGGCTGCTGAGTCTTGTAATCTAAATGTTTTTTAAGGTAAATTTAAAGTAAAATTGTTGTTCCCGGTTGCTGATCGTGATTGCAGTAGCGAGACTCCACTATTTCACAGATACTTTTTCATTAGTCTGCTTGGTCTAACAAAAAGGAAAAAAAAAACAAATAAAAAGAATGTACTTTACTGTGTATTTTGCAGCAGAAATATCAATATACAGCTCAGCTGTCCCTATTTTTGCAAGATGTCTCTTAGACTTTCCCTGATATCTTGCCATGTTCTTTATAAAATGTTTGATTTTTGTGACAAAGTGTTAGGGATAAAGGTTAGTCAGTATTCCTGTATGTGTTTCATGCATCTTTTATTTAGAAAAGGTCTGTTGATGCAAAACTTCAGTTTATTTTAACAATGCATCTTACTATCAGGTCATTTAGCAACTGCATGTTTTCACTCTTACCACTCAAACTGCAGTGCTAAACATTGCTTTGCAGTCTCTGTACAGAATTCGACTAAAAGTGCTACTTTTTCATAATAATAATAATTATTATTATTAGTATTATTATTATTATTATTATTATTATTATTATTATTGTTATTTATTATTATTATTATTATTATTATTATTATGCCTTGCGGTTCTGTTGGACAACACTGTATGCCTAGAACTACAAGCATCAATCATGTTTTCTGTACCCTAGAATGCTAAGACTATATGGGGACTGTTGAAACTTCACAGGGCAACCACTGTGGACATTATTAAAAGAAAATAGATTACACAACTAAATGCTGGACAGCTCAGCTAGTTCTGCCTCTGTCCAGATGTCAGTGTTGAATTTCGCTATTGGGGGCAATACAGATATGTATACTACCTGGTCAAAGATGTAGAAGTTGATCTGGTGGCTACCAAAAAAAAAGCAATTAGTAGAAAATGGAAATTAAAATCTAAACCAACTATTTTTGACATAGTAAATATTATAACAGAGATAAAAGAACAGGAGGTGGGATCTTTAGAAAAGGGTAGGAGTAAATTACAAAGAAAAATGGAAATAAAGGGAACAATACATGCAGAAATATGTTTTGGAGGAGGAACGATTTATGTAATTTTGCTTTGATTATATGACATATAACAATATGTGAATGTACTAATATGGTTTGATTACTTTTATATAAATGTACCACAAGTGATCATTCAGTAAGCATGCAATAATGCCCTACAGGGTTTTGTGTTAATGTGTAATTAATGCCTGCCAAGTGTGTTATGAGGCCTGATGTCACAGGCGGAGGGCCTCTACACCCATGGTAGGGCATTAATTGCATGTTAACACACACCATGGAGGGCATTATTGCTCTTAGAGAATGGCTATCTGTAAAATTGTTGTGTTTTACTTTTTTATTATTATTTTTTTTAGTATACTGTTGATGTAAAATACTTCCTCTGCCTAATGTTTCAAGCTTGCTGTAGTATATATTAATGGAGTTGGAGGAAGCATTTCACATCTAAAATATAACACTTTAAAAAATGAATCAGGTATTTACTTTAATTTGTGGTCTCTTACTCATACATTTTTTGGTTCGTTTGCAGTAATTGGAGATTGATGTTACTAAATAATGACATACATTTGAGTTGCAGACTTCTATTTCCTTCAGAAAATTTATGCTAACACAAATCCTTTACTTAAGCAACTTTGTAATTTTATAAGAGCAATAATTAAAATCTGTTTCTATTTTAGAGCCTTTGATCCTCCTTTATTTTAGGCTTTATCTAGATTTTTCAGTACTCTTTACTGCTGCTGCTCCCAGTAGTCATCTCACCTACTTTCTAACACACACACAAACACACACCCCCGGATTCATGAAGCTCGGCGCAAGGCCGGTTCAAGGCTTGCGCCGGCCGTGCGGCGTATATGTGGAGTAGTAGCGCCATATGCATATTAATGAAGGCATGCAGCCGCCAGAGCCACGTGCATAGGAAACGTGCGTGAGTGCATGGGGCATACCGAAGTTGCAGAGGGAGCCGTGTCAATGTCGGCTGTCGATGAGCAACCTAAACTGATGAATAGTATAGTCTGCCTGCAGTAATACTCGCACCTATCAGTGTCCGTGGAGACTGAAACATATACAAAGCATGCAAGATAGTCCCTGCGAACAGAAAATGAAGAAGCAAACACAAATGCATGATAGGGAATAACAGGTCCCTACCCTTGAACAAATGACAGAAAAAACATGTGCCCATGGTCCAATGTAGTGTTTATAGCTATACCATGTGGAAGTGAAACATATCATATGATAGGGCGCCACCAGGAGGTATGTCCAGTCCAATGGAGAGGGTCACCAGCTGACCCATAATGTGAGGGAGGGTACATAGCTGTGCAGATGTGTCCATAACAAAATATACAAGGAGAAATGTAGATATATGTAGTGACTGTATGTCCGAATCATATCCCACAAGGGATGTAATAGTCACATACAAAAGGTATGTCTGTATCCCACATAACAAATGTGATAGGGAATAGAATACACATGTAAATGAATCAGGAGCATAGAAACAGCTACAACAATAAGGACACATGTAGGCCGAAAGGAACAGTATGACCCATACCATCGACTAAGAATACCACCTGTCCCACTCTGCGAGCGACAGTACCGCTGCGGCCAGATCTGTCCTGACGCAAGCATGTAAACATGGTAAATGTGCAGAGATAATAGGACATAATTATCCCTCAGACGTCATGTAATAGTGGCATTAAACAGTTGTTCTCCACACGTATATTACATAAATGTCATAAGAAAAAGAATAAGCCACTGAAATGCTACAAGACTAAAGCTTAGATATAGGCAAGAGTTGTAAGTTCTATCTGTCGAACTGACACAGTGCAGACTGGAGAAGTTGTTGACTGCAACTGAGCTACAAAATATAAGTATCTTGATTTTTTTTTGATTATTTTTACAGATTACTGTTTTTACAATTTAATATAGAAAAAGCACTTTGTCTATTCAGTATCTTCACAAATCCTTATCTGTTTAAAAACTTTCATTTGTCTCTCTAGTGCTTGCTGTCTGTAGGCTATTGTGTAAACTGAAACATTTCCTCTGTGTAATTATCTCTTGGCTAGTGGGGGCTGGTTCTTTTGTGTTCTTGTAAAAAAAGAAGCTATTTTGGGTTTTAAGCCCTAACTTTGGTAGGGTTTCTGTCTTTGCACACAGTGCAGACTGGAGAAATTGTTGACCGCAACTGAGCTACAAAATATAAGTATCTTGATTTTCTTTTGATTATTTTTACAGATTACTGTTTTTACAATTTAATATATATAAAGCATTTTGTCTATTCAGTATCTTCACAAATCCTTATCTGTTTAAAAACTTTCATTTGTCTGTCTAGTGCTTGCTGTCTGTAGGCTATTTTGTCCCACCCTCCCTGCCTGTTGGTGTTTTGCTCTTATACTTCGTGGCTTTGCAGTTGCCCGCCCCTACTGTGACACACCTCCCAGTCTAGTGTCATTAGCTCATTCTGCTTAATACAGAGAGAACATTTGATAAGGCCTTCTGTTCCTCCTTTTTCCCTTTCAAAAAGTAAAACAAAACTTTTTTTTTTTTTTTTTTCTCTTTCGCCTGAACCTTCTTGTGTTCTGACTGTCCTTCTCAAACATTTTGGAAATATACAGTATATTTCAGAGCATTTGTTATAACTGTATTTGCTATAACTGATTTAAGTATTTTTTTCTGGTTTTTTGATTATTTACTGCTTAGCGACTGCATTTTAGCCTGTTTATACAGTTCTGCATTCTATTTAAACTGTTTTTGTGTTGATTAACTGTTTTGCACTTTTAAAAAGTTATGTGTTGCTTAATTTTACCTGTAGGCTAGCACACTCAAGTGCGCTAGCTGCTTAAAAGCATTTATAGCATTCACTGTCTGTTTTTCCTCTGTTTTCTGCAAAAAAGAAAAAAAAAAAAAATCTTGTTTTCCCACCTTACCGAACTAGAATAGTCCAGTCTTCAGAGTTTGCTGATCTCTGGGCTTTGTCTTGGTTCCTGTGCTATTCCATATCCTTATTTGGATAAAGGGAAGCTTCTTTGTTCACCAGTGGGAGTGGGAAGCACTGAGCAGCCTATTTGTCCCTAGAGCAGTGGTTCCAGCCAGAAACTTGTAGTCTATTGGCCATTTTGGGTCAATTCTTAGCTCTTTTAAAGTGCTTTAGCGCGCTTTTGCATGATTTAGCGTGGAGTTGCCCATAGAGCACCATCGGGCAGCGCCGGTTAAACAAGGTTAAACTATTTCTGGCTCCGTAAAGTCTGCTCTTCATTTTTTCCCTTAGAACTTCTATACTTGCAATCTAAACAGTCTATTCTCTATCTCAAAAGCTCAGCACTTGCTCCTAAAGCATTTTTATATAGGTAAAGTACTTATATACTAAACAAAGTACTACATTAGCCTAGAATCCCCTTGAGTACCCATTTCCCTATAGGTCCCTTCTGACTCAGTTACACAGCAAACATTTTCACTTTTTCTAGCATGTCGAAGGGTCAGTTGCTAGCGTCCTCTCCTGTTCAGCTGGTTAATCTGGGCATTTTGAGGCAATGTTACAATTGCCTCATGTACACAGACAACCCACTCCTTCTCCCACAAAACACAAATACATGTGAGAGATGCAACTATATAGCCAAACTGGAGGCTGAGCTCTCTCAACTCAGGACTGGCAACACCAGACAGGAGGACAAGGAAACCACGCACACCACAAACCCAGTTTCACATAGAACTATCACAACTGCAAAACAAACACATAAACACACAAAGACATACTCGGAGGCACTGATCAAAAATCTACCAAAACTACAGAGGCCTCCAAAGCAGACACCCAAGCAACTGCCACCTCAAGACATAATACATGCAACACATAGTTCTCAAAGTCAGTGTGCTAAACAGTCACAGCCCTTAAGGCCAAACACAATGCCAGACACACTTGTTATAGGTGACTCCATAGTCAAACACACTGACGTCCCACTCACCAGACTGAACAAGGAAAAGATCACAGTAAGCTGTCTGTCAGGTGCTAGAATCCGCCACATAACACAAGCACTCAGGTCACTCCACAGCAAGTACAAGAATGACTCAGTCATTGTCCATGCCGGTGTGAACGACCTGAGACGTACCTCCCTGGACTACATGAAAAGAGACATAGGGGAGCTCTCAGATTATGTAGCCCAGGCCGGTATGACCCTGACCCTGAGCAGTATCCTACCCTCACCAAGAATGATGCCACAATACAGAGACAAAATGATCAGCTTTAATAATTGGCTTAATTACTGGTGTCATTCTAAGGGGATCCAATGTCTGTCTGCCTGGGATGACATGCTTGACAAGCCACGCTGCTTCACAAGGGATGGCTTGCACCTGTCACCCCTGGGCTTCAGGATATTGGCAAAGGCTCTTGCCACCCCCATAGTGCCTTTTTTAGGCAAGGCTCAAATGATAAACCTACCACCCTAGAAAACAAAAATGGAGAAAAACTAAGGGTAATACTGCTCAATGCCAGAAGTCTAAACCTCAAGATGCACGCCCTCGAAGCCCTCCTCAGTATGGAGAACATCGATGTCTGTGCTGTGACTGAAACCTGGTTCAAGGCTCCTGAGAGCAATTAACCATAGGTAAAACTGCCCTACAGTTTGTAACATGCTACAGACCACCTTCTCAAACTCAGGAAACCCACACAGCCTTCCTGAAGACACTGGAGAGTATGAATGTCTCTCCAAACACCATCATATTGGGTGACTTCAACTACCCAAACATAGACTGGAAACATTGCTCAAGCCCCAACACCCTAGCCCATAGGTTCCTGGAGTTCATAAACTCAAATGCTATGGAACAACTAGTCACCATTCCCACAAGAGGAGAAAATATACTAGACCTGATCATCACAAACATGGGGACAAAATGCTCCACACCGGAAGTATATCCCTCATTGGTGAGATCAGACCATAAATTAATCTCACTGGAGATCCACATCCTGCCCCCACCCCCAGCAAAAAAGACCACAGTGAAGAACTTCTCAAAAGCAAACTTCACACTTCTTAAGACTGGAGTGGTATCCTTCAAGGCCCCCGAGCCAGTGGAAACCACAACCCATGCTGCTGAAACCCTTACAAATGCCTTCTACAAGCACCTCCAGGAATGTATGGATCAAGCAATCCCTAATAAAATCAAGACCCTTTCCACCAAAGGCAGGCGCTCAGTCTGGTGGACCCCAGCCATAAACAAACTCTACAACAAGAGGAGAAAGCTACTACATGACAGAGCAAAATCCCTAAAAGGGAAGGCATCTCTGATTAATATTAGCAAAAAACTACGATCACTCATAAAATCATCCAAGGCCAACTTTGAGAGAAAAATCGCTAATGACACAAAAGACAATCATAAGGCCTTCTTTAGCTATGTTAGAAACCTGGGTGGAAACTCCCAGATATGCTCAGAATTAGTCCAAAATGATAAAAAAATCACTGAACCCACAGACATTGCCAACATACTGGCAGACAGGTTCAGTGCAAATTTCTTCCTCCCTCCCCAAAAGGAGAAATATCTATCCCACCAGAGTCTAGCCTCCCAAACATCTCAGATGCCCAGGTGAGAGCTGCTCTCTCTAAAGCAAAAAACACAGCATAAATGGGACCGGACGGTGTCCCCAGCTGTGTGCTACACAAACTCAATGAGGAACTAAACCCACACATAAGGCTGCTGTTTAATCTTAGCCTTACTACAGGATACGTACCCAAAGAATGGCGTACGGCAACTGTGGTCCCACTCCACAAAGGCGGTGCTTCTACGGACCCTGGAAATTACTGCCCCATAAGCTTGACAAGCCTTGTCTGCAAAGCTATGGAGAGGATCATAATGGAACTCATAAATAAAGACATTGGGGACCTACAGACACTGGATCCTACCCAATTTGGCTTTGTCAAGGGCAGATCCTGCCTCTTGAACTTGGTAGACTTTTTCGAAACAGTCACTAAGGCCATTGATGAGGGTAAGGCAGTTCACACAGCCTACCTTGACCTAGCAAAAGCGTTCGACACAATACCCCACTCGGGCATCATAGAAAAGCTCACCAGCTTAGATGTAAACCCATATGTCACAAGATGGGTTGCAAACTGGCTAAAGGACAGAACACACAGGGTTAGAGTTGCTGGTGCCATGTCAGACTCTAAGCCAGTCATGAGCGGTGTCCCACAGGGCTCAGTCCTGGGCCCCCTCTTGTTCGGCATTTATTTTTCTGAAGTGCAGGCAAACATAGGGGGATTGTGGCTGACAACATTTGCAGATGACTGCAAACTGGGCACCATAATTGACACTCCATCAGACACAGACATCCTCCAGAGAGGTCTCATAGAAATGGATACCTGGTGCCAGAGCCATGGCCTTAAGCTAAATGCCAAAAAATGTATAGTCATACCCTTTGGGGAAAACAAGGTAACCCCTAATTACCACATAGGTGGTAATCCATTAAACACGGAAGAAGTTATCAGGGACCTGGGGACCCAAGTTGACAGTAACCTCTCTTTGACACTCACATTGCCAAAGTGGTTAGGAAGACCTTCTACATTGCCCACCTGATCATGAAGGGATTCACATCCAGATCAGGAGAGGTCATTGTACCCCTGTACTCTTCACTTATCAGACCAATGATTGAGTACAACGCCCCATTCGAATGTACCTTACCCGACACCTGCAGCAGTTGGAAAGACCCCAAAAGTTCCTCACCAAAAGGATAAAGGGGCTCAAACATATGTCATACGATGCCCGACTGAAGAAACTCCAGCTCTATTCAGTCGCATACCGTCTGCTCAGAGGTGATCTGTGCCTGACATACAAGGCCATGTCCAACCCGGAATTAATGGACATGCTCCACCTCAAAAAATCCAAATCCACCAGAGCCACGAGAGCAAGAGACTTAAACCTCAACACGGATATAAATAGAACAAGCTGGAGGGACAGATTCATCACCCAGAGACTCTCTACACTATGGAACAGAATCCCAGTCCATGTGAGGCAGAGCCCCTCACTGACTCTGTTCAAGAGAAATCTTGACGAGTGGATGGGAGATCGTAGGTTTACCCCAGGAATCATCTCTGTGTCACTGCTGGACAGAGGCACAGCAAACTAATGGGTATAGTATTCTCATCCTAAGGGGTGGTGAAAGCCACACACACTCTGGCTAGGCTTATAAATGCCCTAGGGCAGATAGCCTAGTATAAACCTATGAACCTATGAACCTATGAACCTATGGGTATGTGTCGGCGTGGAAAATGTGTTGTGTCCACTGCAAATGTTACATTGTGGCCAATTGAAAAGGTGGAAACAGTACCGTAGACTGTAGGGAGGCATTGTCCACAACAGTCGGACATGTGGAAGGAATAGCATGTACATCGGAAAAGGTGCCATCCCGCCAATGAGTACAACAGGTCTGCAAATCCCTGCAGTCATCGGTAGAAGCCAAACTAGTATGTGACACAGCCGAACGGGTAGTACCCAGGTATACCAACTAAGTAACGAAAGTGAAGTATGGGCATGTACCTATATGTGTGAGGTATAGCACGTGGGAAGCAAACATGGCAGGGTAGTCCACACAACCATAAAGGTACCCGACACCTGTAGGGCAGTCAGTGTGCTACTCTGGCCGTGTCATGGCCCAACAACAAAAGTAGTGAGCTATCGGATGTGAGTAATTTGCATGTGAGGGGTGGATGGGTAATGGTAAAACCCACAAAGGCGATACTGTGTCGTATGCAGAAAAGGTGAACCAGAGGTATAGGAGGGGGCAGCGGGTGAAGAGGACATAAACACAAACACATGGAGAAACAGCTGCAAGACAAGCAGACAGGCTATAATGTAGAACACAATCTCACAAACATATGTATCATGTAAATGTGCGATCAAAATGTATAGATATGTCACCGTCACATACCCACAGGTTGGTCCTGATGGAACTGGCCATAACAAATGCAACACACCTGGCTGCATAATGGGCTACCCAGCATACCCTCCACATCACACAACCCAGCCCCATAACAGAACGTCCACCAAATCCACCCGTACGTGGCCCACTGGTCCGTCGCAGACACAGCTACACATACCGACCCCTACGCATATGTAGTAGGTATTGTCACCCTAGGCAGTGTCAGGATAGCAAACCATGTATTCCCTGCATGTTAAACCCCCTGCACATTTTCATAAAGCCAAAATACATTTCGATATCATTTCTGTGTGGAATGGTCCACTTTCTGGAATATCCCTTACGGGATAAGTAACCTGTGTAAATAGTAGAATGGGTATGACGACAAGATGTCCACTCCTGTGATCTGGACACAAGTCAGAACGTGAAGTACAGGTCCAAGACACTGTCCAGACCTGAGTTGTCATGCATAACCCAGTACCCAGGATAAATCACCTTCCCGTGACACACGTGTCCCCACACAAATATGCGGGAGAATATATCGCACACTCGCATAGTGGCAAACGGCAGAAGGGTGAGGAAGACACCTGACATTAACAGGAGGACCCTGATGAAGTGTGAGGGATACCTAGTGTGTGCTGGCGTGACCGACCATACCTGACAACCTGTGTGAGCTAGATATCTGGACAGAGCCATGACTACAAGTGAGACAAAGGCACAACAGCAGGTACAATATGCAAAGACAGCTGTTAGAAGTTATTCATGTATGTGCAGTCTGAGTACCTGGGAAGTCCACTGGGCGAAGAAGTGCCCAGTAACAGCGGAGGCCTGGGTAGAAAAGCTCCACAAGCAATACAAGGAAATAAAGGCTACATAATGTTAAAGGTAAAATACAAGAGTAAAAGGCATACAGTCAGGAAATACACATGCATAACATGTGCATAATAAGACAGTGCAAATCCAGAGTTTGTAGTGGTAATACAGAAATGTACAACAATAACATACTGGGAGTCAAGTGAGTGTCAGCTAAGTCTGGTTAAGCT
Organism: Protopterus annectens; assembly: GCF_019279795.1. Taxonomy (NCBI): domain Eukaryota; kingdom Metazoa; phylum Chordata; order Ceratodontiformes; family Protopteridae; genus Protopterus; species Protopterus annectens. The sequence goes on from NC_056746.1 coordinate 707,004,621, forward strand.
GGAGGGTAGAGAGGAGCTGGAGTATGGAGAGCTCAGAGGGGTGAGATCTGTAGAATGTATAACAGGTGCAAGCAGGAATATATCCATGTGGATGGATAAACATAGATATATCATAGAATGACAGTTTGCACAATGGCATTAATGTCCGGAGTATGAAGTCTAAAACACAACTGTCTGCCAGCACGTCCCGACATCTGTCCCTAATGCCGAGCTACTGCTGTGCCAGAACACAACAGTGTATTACAGAGGTAAGTACCATATCACTCAACTGTCCAGATATCCACAGAATGACCAGAGTGTTGGCTCATAGTGTTGTGTGCCTCTGACAACCTGCGTCTGTCCGGTAAATAGGTGTGGATTGACGTCACAAAGTAATGAGCATGAAGAATAGCACTCCACATCCCGCAGAAGAGTCATGACAATGCAAAACCTAGTATTCTATCAACGTTATAAGCTTGTAAGGAAACTAGTTAAAATGTGTCCCTCTTACTCTCCCCATCATGTAGGGTTTGCGCAGATTTGTTGCTCAAAGAGGTCGAGAGGTATGGTCCGTACATATGTACAGTAACAAGCCATGACATTTGTGTAATGTACAACTGCATACCTGTAGTCACAACATGTCCAAGAAAATAATCCCCATAGGAATGAATACAGGTAATAGTCAAATGTTTGGTGTGTTCCACGTAAAATCAGTACCATTCTGGCAAATTCCTGAGAACTGAAGTCATGAAATAATGAAAAACATGTGAGTTTAAGACACCAAATCCGTCAGAAAAGTCATACTAATGCAAAACCTATTATTGTGTCAACTATCTACGTTTGTAAGAGCAATATGTAAATACTGCCCCTATGTGTCCCACTATCAGTTAAGGCTTTGTCCAGATGTTTGCTCTAGGACGTGGAGTGGTATGATCAGAAACAGTTACATGTGTGAGGAAACAGCATTATCGACTGCAAGATAACGCAGAAGGTATGAAAAGCGCTGCAGTAGGACATTCAGTACTGTCCGCAGGTATGTGCTGACATGTCAAATGACACAGCAGTCTACATGAAGTACCTATAGGGCTGTCACCTTTACAAATGATGATAGTGGGACATACCCACAGCCATGCACACAGCACAAATAGACATACACACAGCAAAACTAGGCCATGATACATGAAGCCTCCGGCATGTACGAGTAGAGTGAGAGTACAGCAAAGATAGATGTCTGCCAAGCTATACAGCAAACACCTGTAAGGGTGTGTAACACTGCCCGTAACATGAACGTTGCACGGACAATGTTGGGATTTGTAACATACCCCATTGGTATGTGAAAGCTATGCAAATATGCGATACATGAAACAGTCAGCTGTCAATGCAAGAGCAGAGTTATGGGCAGAAAAATATATATATATATATATATATATATATATATATATATATATATATATATATATATATATATATATATATATATATATATATATATATATATATATATATAAAGAGAGAGAGAGATACAGACATACACACACAGACACACACACACACACACACACACACACACACACACACACACACACACACACACACGTGACAGGGTTGTGAGCAGAACACGAACGTAACCACTGTACCACACAACAGCATTACTCAGTGACAGAACATGCAACCATGAGTAGTAGATCACGGAAATCACACAGGTATATGTCTAGCCTGTAGACAGCGGCATCAAAGGCAAAGACGCCGCACAGATGTTATGGTAAGTGAATACTGTAAAAGCAATGTACTGTTGTCATGCAGCTGGAAACACACACACACACTTGGCAGGGCTGGGAATCAAACTTACACCTAACTACCCTATCACACTACAGCATGACACATTTACAGAATGCACTATCGAGATTACTAAACACAGCAGACCCACAGGCATTCTTCTAGGTGCGTGTCAACATCCGCAAAGGCAAAGATGTCAGCAGGATATATCTGTGGTGCGAAGCATCTAAAAGCATAACCTGAGTCCCCAGGTGGATGGGAGCATGCACACACACACACACTTGGCAGGGCTGGGAATCGAACTTATACCTAACTACCCTATCACACTAAAGCATGACGCATTTACAGAACACGCTACCGAGATTACTAAACACAGCAGTCCCACAGGCATCCTTCTAGGTGCGTGTCAACATCTGCAAAGGCAAAGACGTCAGCAGGATATATCTGTGGTGTGAAGCGTCTAAAAGTGTAACCTGAGTCCCCAGGCGGATGGAAGCATGCACACACACACTTGGCAGGGCTGGGAATCGAACTTACACCTAACTACCCTATCACACTACAGCATGACACATTTACAGAACACGCTACTGAGATTACTAAACACAGCAGACCCACAAGCATTCTTCTAGGTGCGTGTCAACATCTGCAAAGGCAAAGACGTCAGCAGGATATATCTGTGGTGTGAAGCATCTAAAAGCATAACCTGAGTCCCCAGGTGGACGGGAACATGTGCACACACACACACACACACACACACACACACACACACACACACACACACACACTTGGCAGGGCTGGGATTCGAACTTACACCTAACTACCCTATCACACTACAGCATGACGCATTTACAGAATGTGCTACCGAGATTACTAAACACAGCAGTCCCACAGGCATCCTTCTAGGTGTGTGTCGACATCCGCAATGGCAAAGACGTCAGCAGGATATATCTGTGGTGTGAAGCGTCTAAAAGCATAACCTGAGTCCCCAGGCAGATGGGAGCATGCGCACACACACATTTGGCAGGGCTGGGAATCGAACTTACACCTAACTACCCTATCACACTACAGCATGACGCATTTACAGAACACGCTACCGAAATTACTAAACACAGCAGATCCACAGGCATTCTTCTAGGTGCGTGTCAACATCTGCAAAGGCAAAGACGTCAGCAGGATATATCTGTGGTGTGAAGCATCTAAAAGCATAACCTGAGTCCCCAGGCAGACGGGAGCATGCACACACACGCACACACACACACACACACACACACACACACACACACACACACACACACACACACACACACACACACACACACACACACACTTGGCAGGGCTGGAAATCAAACTTACACCTAACTACCCTATCACACTACAGCATGACGCATTTACAGAAAGTGCTACTGAGGTTACTAAACACAGCAGTCCCACAGGCATTCTTCTAGGCGAGTGTCAACATCCGCAAATGCCAGGACACCGGCAGGGATTGTATAGAGAGTGTACGATCAGACATAGTACTGTCCCACGGTAGACATATACAACCACACGGCAGTGGTGTACTCGGGGCAACTATACATGTATGGAGCACTACAACAACAATACATAGACACAGTACGCACCACAGACAGTAAACCCTTCCAGATAGTCACCCAGTGTGTACTCGGTAGGCATCCATCCTGACATTGAAGACAGAAATCCGTTGCCTGGATGACCACCATGGCAATACAGGATGTCAACGGCCATGCCCATGCACAGAGGGACATCACCGACACAAGGTGTCACTGGCCATGGCCGCACACCTGGTAATATATGTCAGTTCGGACTGTACTGTGTATCGATTTACACAACGGCGTACTGGGCATGCTCACACACTTAGCTGTTGCAAAGGGCCATCTTGCATGCAGATGGAGTGTAAACACGGAAGGTCTCAGATTGGACTGTACTGTGTGTCCATCTACACAACTGCGTACATGGACTGTATTGTGTGTCCATCTACACAACAGCATACTGGGCATGCTCACCCACTTAGCTGTTGCAAAGGGCCGTCTTACATGCAGATGGAGTGTAAACACAGAAGGTCTCAGATTGGACTATATCGTGTGTCCATCTACACAACTGCGTACATGGACTGTACTGTGTGTCCATCTACACAACAGCATACTGGGCATGCTCACATACTTAGCTGTTGCAAAGGCCTGTCGTGCATGCAGATGGAGTGTACACACAGAAGGGCACAGTACAGAAGGGCACAGTAAGGTATAACTGTCCTCACACACAGGGTGGTCACACATGCAGTGACCTGTACACACACAGCTGCCATCACAGCTGTCACAGGTGCAGGTCACACACGTACCCACTGCAGTGTACACTGTAGCTGTCAAGTCATCACCATGTCGTCGGTGCAGCAATACACAGCCTTACAGTACCACAACACCATGTGACACATGACCACTGGGCTGTACAGAGGTGTACACCAGCTGTGCAGAGTACACATGTACCAACAGGGATCCAACAGGTGTTATGCAGTGCAATGATACCAGTATACATGAACAGGTCAGCTCAAGATATACCATGGCCCTTACACAGCTGTGACACATGACTGTTGCTGTACACCAATGAACACACGTCCGGAAATGTCATACATGTGATTGTGTGGATCTGTGCATGGACTGCACACACAACACATACATAGCCTTTGATGTACCTCGTGTACTGTGTAGTGCTGCACCGACGACATGGTGATGACTTGACAGCTACAGTGTACACTGCAGTGTGTACGTGTGTGACTTGCACCTGTGACAGCTGTGATGGCAGCTGTGTGTGCACAGGTCACTGCATGTGTGAGTCTGCTCTTCACTTTTTCCCTTAGAACTGCTCTATCTCTCAATTTAAACACCATATTCTCATTCTAAGGCCCTTCACTGGTCCAATTAAGTAATCCTACAAGTTAGCACTATTAAACCATGCGCACTACTTACTCTTATACTATCTAAGATTACCCTGTCCTCTATTGGTCCGTCTTAAATTCAGTTTCCTTATTACTCTACCATGTCCAAAGGTCAGTCAATGGTTTCCTCTCCAGTCCAGCTGGTGAATCAGGGAATTTTGAGGCAATGTTACAACTGTCTCATGTGCACGGACAACCCTCTCCTCCTCCAAACAGGTTCAAATATATGTGAGAGATGCAACTATTTAGCCAAACTGGAGGCTGAGCTCTCTCATCTCAAAACTGGTGTAACCAGTCAGGAGGAGAAGGTAACCTCACACAACACAATTCCAGTATCACATAGTCCCACCACATCAGCGAACCAAACACATAAATACACAAAAACATACTCGGAGGCTCTAAATAAAAATCTACCTAAGCAACATAGACCTCCAAAGCAGGCATCCAAGCAAACGCTACCTCAAAACAAAACACACACAACACATAACCCACAAGGTCAGTGTGCCAAGCAGCCACAGCCCTTAAGGCTGAATAACACACCTGATACTCTTGTTATAGGTGACTCTATGTCAGACACACTGGCGTCCCACTCACCAGGCTGAATAAAGAGAAGGTCACAGTGAGCTGCCTGTCGGGTGCTAGGATCCGACACATAACGCAAGCACTCAGGTCACTCCAAAGCAAATACAAATATGACTCAGTCATTGTACATGCTGGTGTGAATGACCTGAGACGTAGCTCCCTGGAGTACATGAAAAGAGACATAGAGGAGCTCTCTGATCATGTAGCCCAGGCTGGTATGGCCCTGACCTTGAGCAGCATCTTACCCTCACCTAGAATGATGCCACAGTACAAAGACAAAATGATCGATTTTAACAATTGGCTAAAGTTTTGGTGTCATTCAAAGGGGATCCAGTGTCTGTCAGCCTGGGATGACATGCTCGACAAGCCACGTTGCTTCGCTAGGGATGGCTTGCACCTGTCACCACTGGGCTTTCGGATATTGGCAAAGGCTCTTGCCACCCCCATAGTGCCTTTTTTAGGCAAGGCTCAAAAGTCAAACCCACCCCCATAGACAGTACAAGGAACAAGAAACTAAGGGTAATGCTGATAAATGCCAGAAGTCTTAACCTCAAGATGCACGCACTCGAAGCTCTCCTCAGTATGGAGAACATCGATATCTGTGCAGTGACAGAAACCTGGTTCAAGGCTCCAGAGAGCACCCCAGCACTACCAGGCTATACCTCATATCATGCTTTTCAGCCCCAAAACACGGACTGAACCACAAAAGGAGGGGGAGTTTCCATATTTATCAAGGATATCCAAACCTCCAGGTTAGTGGCATTGCACGAAGTATTGGAGACCATCCATGTGCAACTAGCAGTGGGCAAGACTGCTTTTCAGTTTATAGCATCCTACAGACCACCCTCTCAAAGTCAGGAATCCCATTCAGCTTTCCTGAAAACATTGGAGAACATTAAGATCTCTCCGAACACCATTATTTTGGGCGACTTCAACTACCCAAACATTGACCGGAAGCACTACTCAAGCCCCAGCACCTTAGCCCAAAGATTCCTGGAAACTATAAACTCAAATGCTATGGAACAACTAGTCACCACTCCCACAAGAGGGGACAACATACTAGACCTGATCATTACCAACATGGGGACTCTATGCTCCACACCAGAAGTATATCCCTCATTGGTAAGATCAGATCATAAATTAATTTCACTGGATGTCCACATTCCGACCCCACCCCCAGCCAAGAAAACCACAGTGAAAAACTTCTCAAAAGTGAACTTCTCACTTCTCAAAACCAAAGTGGAACCCTTCAAGGCCCAGGGCCAGTGGAAAGTACAGCCCAAACTGCAGAATCCTATATAAATGCATTCTACGGACATCTCCAGGAATGCATGGATCATGCTATCCCAAACAAAACCAAGACCCAATCATCCAAAGGCAGGCGTCCAGTCTGGTGGACCCCTGACATAAATAAACTGTACAACAGAAGGAGGAAGCTACTACATGATAGAACAAAATCCCTAATAGGTAATGCATCTCTGATCAGTACTAGCAAAAAATTACGATCCCTCATGAAATCCTCCAAGGCCAGCTTCGAGAGAAAAATTGTACAGGACACCAAAGACAATCATAAGGCTTTTTTCAGTTATGTTAGAAACCTGGGATGCAACTCCCAGGCTTGTTCTGAGTTGATTCTAAATGACAAAAAATACACTGAACCCACAGACATTGCCAATTTCCTGGCAGACAGGTTCAGTGCAAACTTCTCCACCCCCTCTCCCCCAAAAGAGCAAGTATCTATCCCGGCAGAGGGCTTCCTCCCAAACATCTCAGACGCTCATGTGAAGGCTGCCCTCTCCAAAGCAAAAAAACACTGCTTCCATGGGATCAGATGGCGTCCCAGGTTGCGTCCTACATGAACTACAAGAGGAACTAATCCCTCAAATAAAACAGCTATACAATCTCAGCCTCACTACAGGATATGTGCCCACAGAATGGCGTACAGCAACAGTGGTCCCACTCCACAAAGGTGGAGCCACTACGGAGCCTGGAAACTATCGCCCCATAAGCCTGACTAGCTTAGTCTGCAAGGCTATGGAGAGGATCATCATGGAGCTCATAAACAAAGACATTGGGGACCTACAGACACTAGATCCTACCCAGTTCGGCTTTGTCAAGGGCAGATCCTGCCTTTTGAACCTGGTTGACTTTTTTGAAACAGTCACCAAAGCCATAGATGAAGGGAGGGTAGTCCACACAGCCTATCTGGACCTTGCAAAGGCATTTGACACAATACCCCACTCGGGCATCATAGATAAGCTATCCAGCTTAAATATAAACCCCTATGTCACAAGATGGGTCGCAAACTGGCTCAAAGACAGAACCCACAGAGTGGGAGTTGCTGGAGCAATGTCAGACTCGAAACCGGTCACAAGTGGCGTCCCACAGGGTTCTGTCCTGGGACCACTCTTGTTCGGTATATACTTTTCCGAGGTACAGGCAAAAGTGGGAGGACTATGGCTCACCAAGTTCGCAGACGACTGCAAACTGGGTGCCATAATCAACTCTCCAGCTGACACAAACATCCTTCAAAAAGGTCTCACAGAGACAGATAACTGGTGCCAGTGTCATGGTTTAAAGCTAAATGCCAAAAAATGTATAGTCATACCCTTTGGCAAAACAATGTGCCCACAAATTACCACATAGGCGGAAACCCATTAAGTACAGAGAAGGTTATTAGGGACCTGGGGACCCAAGTTGATAGCAATCTCTCCTTTGGAAACCACATTGCCAAAGTGGTTAGAAAGACCTTCTACATAGCCCACCTCATCACGAAGGGTTTCACATCTAGATCAAGAGAGGTAATCGTGCCCCTTTATTCATCCCTCATCAGGCCCATCATAGAATACAATGCCCCTTTTGGGATGTACCTTACACGACACCTACAGCAATTAGAAAGACCCCAAAAGTATCTTACCAAGAGGATCAAGGGTCTCAAACAGATGCCATATGCTGCTTGGTTAAAAAAACTCCAGCTCTACTCAGTTGCATACCGCCTACTTTGAGGCGATCTATGCCTGACATACAAAGCTATGTCAAATCCAGAATTAATGGACATGCTCCACCTCAGTAAATCCAAATCCCTTAGAGCCACACGCTCGAGGGACTTGAAACTCAGCACAGAAATAAGTAGAACTTGCTGGAGGGACAGTTTCATAACCCAGAGGCTCCCTTCACTCTGGAATAGAATTCCAGTTCATGTGAGGCAGATCACCTCACTGAATCTCTTCAAGAAGAATCTCGATAAGTGGATGGGGGATCATAGGTTTGTCCCAGGGATTACTCCAGTTTCACTATTAGACAGAGGCACAGTAAACTAAACCTTAAAAAGGGCACAGTATACTTAAATCAAGGGGTGGTGTAAGCCATACAGAATTGGGCTAGGCTTATAATTGCCCCAGGGCAGATAGCCTAGTATGGACCTATGAACCTATGAACCTATAACAGTGGCCTAATCAATGCTACACATGCAAATGGAAGGTGGGTCCATATCTGTTGAATGCTCACACTACAGGTGGTAGCAATGTTGACCGGGACACATACCCTTGTACTGGTCGCCTTGTGACATCCGTGATATCATACCACAGTCCATTTGTTATGTATGTTAACACACATGTCCAACAATAGCAATGCGTACAAACATGGCAACAGGAGACACATGTGACATCTGTACTGTGCATGCAGCAACCATGCCGATATCTGTAACATAGTTACACCTAACTACGACATGCAGTTGCAATGCAGACCCATCATTGACACCTGTATACGGCGACATACAAATAGCACGTATGGAGGGATGTGTGTACATAAAGTGGTGAACCACCTGTGTAGATGTATGTGTGCAGGGGGTGGCTCACAGTTGTGTCACACACCATCCTATCATGCCATGTGCAAACAGTACGCTATGTCGCTGTTACGTGATGGTACTGACATAATGCATACACAGTGGTCAGGTGTTACCAACTATATGTCACATGGCACCTGTAACACCTACAGCCTCCCGTGTGCATATAGCAGCACATTTGCCAGATATAGCATTGGTACACATAATGCAATCAATACTGCTGCATGTCTATCAAACGTGTCATCATATGGCAGGTGTATCATTCCCAGCACTGCAATGTGTGTCCGAATGTGTGACCAGAGATGCCACATATCACAGGGAGTATGTCCCAGTTGTTACACATCCCTGTACACTGTTGTAGAGATCTGTACATATGTCAGTGTGGGAAGCATGACGTCAGCTGGTGTGGTGCATCACACACGTCGGCTGTCCGTATACACATGTGTGGTCACCACAGTGTGTGTGTGCCTGTATGTATGTCTGGTGCTTGGTGTGAGGGTGTATGCTAATATACAGTGAGAAATGATCACTAACCCCACGTGGTGATTAACCCATAATGGTGATGCAGTGCACTACCCTGTTGATGCCATAGGTCCCAGCCATACTGGCTACCTGTGCATGTTCCTTCTCTGTGACACTTCGTGTGGGTGTATAGTACTGTGAGGGTGATGACCACATAGGCAAGGCTCCCCACCTGAACACTATGGGGTGTGTGTTATAGTGGTGTACACCCCGTGAATGCGGCCATGTTCCCGTACTGTTACAGGGTCCTACTGCTGCACAGTGTGGCCTCCAGCTACCAAGTGACACCTCACATCATCATTGGCCAGACCACTGTGTACAACTCCTGCATCATGTCACCATAACTGTAATGTGTCCTGCTATGTATGTCACGTCTCTGTCCAGTGTAGCCTGTGGCACTGACCACATGCGTCAGGTGCAGTATATGTGCGGACATCTGTGTGATGTTGGTGTTTCCAACTGTCAGGTTGAGGGTACATGTAGCATGTTGATATTGCCAGACGTGCCTGTGAGTAATCCACAGTTACACGTGGGGGACTGCAAACACTGCTACCTGTAGGCACATGCAAATACACCATAGGAGGAAACCAGGGTATCACAACCAACGTGGTGCTACAGATGTAACCGAGACACATACCGTGAACACATCACAATGCATGCTGCACCTGCACTACATGGTATGACCGGTGCATGTCGACAGTACACAACCTATGTCACATACACATCTCTTAGTATTCACACACAACCACTGCAACATACACATCCCTCACTATGCATACACAGGTAATATTACATACACCTCTCACAATTCTGTTCACCCTGTGCATCAGAATATTTGTGCATAACCCTGCACCGATGGTGTGGATGACAGGGATGCGGCACAGGCTTCATCATATGCACAGGGTGATATGTTTGCCAGGGGCATAGGCTGCACCAATGGATAACATCATGTGTGTGTGTAAGGGCCGGTGAGTTGATTGGACATGTCTGTTCAGAATGCATGTGGATGTTGTGGAGCCCTACAGTTGTGTTTGCTGTGTGCGTGTATGTGTGTACACAGTTCTGCCATTTGTGAAGCCTACACGGGGTATAATTGACAGCCCCAGATTGTACAGACCAGGTTGTACAGCTCACTGTGTCCGTCCATGGCCATGTGACCTGTGCCTGCCTGGGGTTGCACTGGCACTACCAGGTGGAGGTACAGAGTGGCTACTATCCGACGACACATGTCCCTGTAACCGTTTCCCTGCTGAGAAAGTCCAGGGCCATGTCCACATGGCCTGCTGTGTCCTGGTGTTGACAGCGCAGGACCATCTGCACTGCTACTGCTACCGGCACTATGGGAGCGGGTATGTGAGGTGGCATGCTCACGTCGACCTACACTAGGTGGTGTTGTTGGCCTATGTCCACATGGCCTACGCCTCACTCCTACCAGATGTTCCAGCACAGACAGCTCCCGCTCGCGGATTGCCATGCCTCGGTCAAGGATTCCTACCATTTCACCCAATCACCTATAAAGAACATCAGCAATCTGCTGTTGAGCATATGCCAATGCCTAGATGTTGTCATTTAGGGTATGGATAGCAGCCCTTTGCGGCCTCTGCCCTTCTCTGTTCTGCCATTCAGCACGTGCCTGTGCCACCATTACAGTCTGGAACATGCATCTGGTGATACCAGCTGCTGCGCTCTGTGCTGCAGGTGCATGTCTGCCAGAGGTCCTCCTACGAGCAGCACTGGGCACATGCCTGTGTGGCACATCTGCAGTCATTACACTGACACCATGGTGTGTAGACACACCTTCTGTAGCCACCACATGTTCCTGTTCCACGCTAACAGACGCTGACTGTCCTTCATCTATGGTCACTGGTGATGCGGTATGTGTTGGCAGCAGAACTGTGTGTGGGGAAGAGAGGGACATAGCTGGGATGGTAACCATTGGCACAGATTCAGCCCCTGACAACCCTGCCTGTACCTCATGCATATGATCATCACCGCTAGTATCTGTAGGGACACTAACATCAGATGGACCGCAGGAGGGTAACAAACCTACATCACCTGTGAATGCAAACAAATACTGTAAAGTGCAATAGACAAAGACACACACACACACACACACACACACACACACACACACACACACACACACACACACACACACACACACACACACACACACACACACACACACAGACACACACACACACACACACACACACACACACACACACACACACACACACACACACACACACACACACACACACACACACACACACACACACACACACACACACACACACACACACACACACACACACACACACACACACACCATGCATGTGATTTGTCAGATGTCATGCAGCATGCCTGTGATACAGCAGAAGGCATGCAGCTCAGACATTAATAGTGTTAGTAAGCATACCTCCCTGGGGTGCACACTACAGCAAGCAGGTGTCATATCAGTAGCCATGTAGTTCAGACAATCATGGTAGTATGCATGCATCCCCATGATACACCATGTAGCCCAGAACAGGATAACAGTACACATGGCTGACGTGACCTTGACATGTAATCTGCTGACATGTGCATTAACATGCATACATGTCTGACACAATGGTGTCCTGACACATGTACAGCATCATAATGGGCTTCACATTGCAGTGTTGTGTGTATGCCCTACAGATAGAATGCATGTTTAGCAAATGAGCATGGGAGGGTAGTGTGAGCCATCTACATTGCTATACAGTGTGAAGTACAGACAATGTGCCATTGCATGGCATCATGAGGCATCTATGTTGCTGCAGAATGCATAATATGTACACATTGCATAGCCATAACTGCAACACAGTCGTGATGTTCAACAGATTGTATATGGTAGACTTCAGTGACACCTCCAGTAGCTGTGCACAGGCTTTTAGGATGTCCAGTGTACCACATCAACTGTATAATTGGTCAACTAAGGCTATAATTGGACCATGTGTGGACAATGTGCAACAGGGTGTATACACATCCCATGTACTGTGTGGCTACATGTCTCTGGCCATCCCCCATGGCCATGCATGCACATGTGTTGGCCAAATGTGTGTGATGGCCATCTATCTCACATGTCTGTGTTGTCCCATATGACATACACCCATAGATGTCAGATATGTCACAATCCACAGGGCTATGCAGACAACGGGTTGTATGTTTGGTATGTGGGGTATAGGTCATGTGATAGTGTGACAGTATTGCAGGCAGAACACTACGTCTCTGGGACATGTCAGGTGGCAAATCACAATGTGTGCACCCAATGCAGGGGCATATGACACAATGGTGACACCTGTGGGCTGCCCATATCACAGCTCACTGTATGGTACTGTGTGCGTACCACACATGTTGTTCCAATGCATACTACATATGCCTCCATTATAGAACACCTCCACCATTGTATGCACAGCTGGCCACACATGTCGCAATGACAAGTACTGTGGTTTCAAGTCAGTGTATCATTTCGTTTGTATATATTGCACATGGGTGGCCTGTATGAATGATGGGTGATGCTACCTGCATATCATGACTGGAACAAACATCAGGTGTGCAAGTGTTAACTGGCCACATGGCAAATAGATCTACACTGTAACATGCCTGATACTGATGACAGTCTCACCTGCAACGGACTCATGTCTGTGCGGCACGCCAGAGGTACCTGTATAGGGGTGACACAGCAGTATGAACATTATCCATGACTGTATGACAGCCACAGGTTGCACTGTGCATGTGAACACATTCACCTGTGTAATAGTATATAGTATGCACGTGTGCATACACAGAGTAGCATACTGTAGTATGCAGCATGTGTGTCCACATACCTTGCATATGTTGTTACTTTACATAATGAACAGTGATACATGCAACTAAATGGGATATAATAGCCATATGTGCAGTACTGACTTACCAGGCAACTCCAGGCTCATTGGTTGGGAGACACCCACCTCCACGATGGCAGCTAGTGTTTGTGGATGCTGTTCCGTGGGTGTCCCCAGACTGGCCAGTAGCTCCTCGGTGTGTGTGAGTGGGGGCTGGGTTGGTGGCCCACCACCTGTTCCACCTTGTTCCCTGGCGATTGCAGTGGCACACTGTTTTGCATGTCATATCAAGTCCGTGCAGTGTCTGCGCACCTGCTGGTAGGTGCGGTTATGGCCACTCACATCGTTCACCCTCCTGCGTAGATCCTGCCACAGGTCATCCCGCTGCTGGGCATGCTGTGGCACATGGCTGAACAACAAGTCATAGTTGTCATGGAGCTGTGGGATGAGGACATCATCCTCCTGGCGGCTGTATGCTGGGAGGCATGTACGGGGCATTATCTGTAAGACATAATGATGGTGACAGGTCACAGTTTCAGAGATGTACAGAGATACTGATGCACATACATTTCTATGACATCTACTACATCTGCACAGTTATCTTTGCAAAGCATCATGACACTGACACGACTGACGTGTTTGTGTCACACACGTCACACCCATCATGCATTGGATATCATCACCATATATGTGTGTCACCTCATTACAGTGTTCATACTCCATGTAAATGCTGTCTTGCTGTGGGCATGTCTATTTGCCTGCACTTGTGTTCTTAACTATCTGCACATGCTTGGATGCGTCTACTGTAATGCTGTTGACCTGGATGCTGTGTATATGTCACATATCAACACAGACACAGCCGTAATGGACTTGAGCAGTGACAATGCACACATATGCATGGACACCTGTACATGCATGTGTTTTGCCATATACATCTACACAGCACTGTACAAATGTTCAACATCCTGCCACGGATCGCCTGTATTGCACATGTGATAGACATGGGACAATGGCTAGTCAGACGACATTAGCAGGGATGGTTATCAACCATAGCATGTGCGGGCATGGTTTTCAAGCTGTAACAGACAGCCATTATGCCACCGCAAGGTGCATCAGTGCCACATTACTGATCCAGTCAGTTGATAGTACATCTACTATGCGACCATCACACCATGTATGACTGGGATGACATGTGCAGCTTTGATGGATAGGATTGCATGGTATGGCGGGAGTATGTCACATATATGGCACAGGGATCTGTCCAGCCTATGGCAATCCTAGTATTAGGACGGTGGCTGTCCATGACATATGTCTTATAGATCAGGATATGGACATGTAGCATGCCCATCATCATGGTGTAGCAAATGTCTTTCTGCAAGGTAGACAGCATGCTGCATAGTGGAGGTGAGGATTGTGAAGGCTGGTATCGCACATCCATGCATAGCCATTACCCCTTAAAGGTGGTATGTGATCCAATATTGGTCACCACAGTACTGTATATGCCTGTCCAGTGATCTCCGTGCTCATGGATGGCACCCTGACATGACATGGGTACATCATATGACTACCTAAGGAGCCTGGAGACGTCACCAAGTCAGGGGGTGCACTGCATAGCACCATCCCTTACACAGTGTCCATAATGTTGACCACAGCCTAGGTAGTAGTTTATGGGTACAGGGATGTTCACCTAGCGGTGACAATGCTGGTATCATCCATCAGACTGTGCACATATGTCACACACCTCACCCACACAGCACATTCTGTATGTTGTCCACAACACTGACACAGCTATACTGATAGGTCATGGCCATTCACAGCCTTACATACACAGATGCCTAACATTTGCCTGTGTGGTATGGGCTACAATGAGGGTGGGGTACAACACATTAACCCTGTTCTACTATAGCTGGCACTGGTGTGATGTGCACATGTCACTCTTGCACCTTTTGTAGTTGTGAGTCTGTCAACAGGCCACTGGTGGAACACTCCTGTGACATACAAAGGTATTTGTAATCAAACATCCGTGCTGTCTTGTACATCTGTACTGCTAACATCTACAGTGATAATGGTTCATGGACATGCACACCATACTCAGCAGGGTTATAGTGCGGTGCCACCCAAAATGACTGTCATCACCACTTGTGGGTTGATATTATCCAACACCCTATCTGTATTGTATGGTCATGCTAGGCACTTGTTCAGAACTTGTGAGCATGTCATGAGCTACTGATAACTATAGCACCCATTCCACACCATTTCCCACAGGTACACTGGCTGTCCTACACTTTCCAGCTTGCTTATGGTACAACAGCTGTTATACACACGTAGCGCACATATCCTGTGGGACATGGTTGTATATACAGGCATGTCCAACTGTCACGTACCAGTGCTACTGCCTGTCTATATGAGGGATATGTCATACATGTGGCAATAGAGCAATTGTCTCATGTACACATTCAATGCTCACCTCCCAACATACGACACTACAGCCTGTGGGGGATGCACTTCTGCAGCCGTGCTGGGGGCATAGCTCTCAAGTGTACCTCATTATGAGGAACGTACGTCATTTGGGGTCTTAAAAGGTGCATGTTCCTCAAGGTTCCACATTGAAAGGGTCTGTCACACATTCATTGTTGGAAATTGTTTACCTGCTAGCCATGGCTAAATAGATGGGAATCATATTAATTCATTAGAATATCTTTTTATACGTAAAACCAGCCTATTTTAGCCATCATATGCCCTTCCTAGTTGAAGCTGTTAGTAAGCCAGTTGTAAGTGTTCCACGTTTTGCCCATTTGTCACACATTATGAGGGCTAATGTTCCTCATTTTGGGGACAGGAGGTTGACAGCTATGGCTGGGGGTAATGCTGTCACCAACCCTGACTGCACCTGACAGTTATTTGGGGATGTGTAACATTCGCAACACACCCCACCCATCACATAGTCTCACATGATCTACACCACTGGCCACACCTACGAGGACAACTGTGCAGTACGTCTCCATACTCATTGTAGGCACCAGAGGTAGCCCCCATCATGGAAGACAACATCACCAACTTATAGCCCACAGGCTCATGTGTGCCCATCACATACAGCCAATAGGGAGTTATAACATTCACAACACACCAGTCATAGGTGACTCGGTAGGGAGTCACACTGCAGTTCCACATAGCAGGCTACACAAGGCGATAGTCGCTTACATCTTGCTTTCGGGTAACTGCTTCTGCAACATAACCTATGCACCCATGCCACACCTCACCAGGTACGATGTGACTGTCATTCTCCATGTTAGTGTGACTGCCCTGTGATGCCACTTCACAGACTATGTGTGCAGCGACATACAATAGCTCACCAGTTTTATAGCCCTCAGGGTGTGGGCCAAGCCCTGGGGAGCATTTTGCATTCGTCCGGACACGATACCACTGTACAATGACCAACTGTGTCACTTCAACAGTTGCCTATGCTCCTATTGTCATTCCACAGGCATCTGGTATCTGTCCGCTTTGACTGAACTGGTCAAACACAATGCTGTGGCACAGATGACTTCCACCTGTCAGCCCTGGGAGTACAGCTCACATGTAAGGCACTTGCTGCTTCTATACTGCCTATCTTGCACAGTTTCCAATAACTGTCACCGGCAGAACGGCAACTGGCAAGCACGACATGGGGTCATGTGACACAATGCTTGCATCTTCCTCTGTGACGCACGCAGGCAAGGCACACCTTATAATGCACCACTCAAACATCTCTGCAGTGACTGGGACCTGCCTCTAGGCTCTGCAGAGCACACCTGCAATGACAGGTCATAGACAGACCATACCTTTCAGGCACATACCTGGACTGGCACACCCACAGCTGAGGGGTTCCCATATCCCACTATGTTGTGCACACATCCTGGCTAGTTACTTAGCACAATGCATCAGAGGTGCTCCATGTGCAACTAACTGTGTCCGGGACCGCTATACACATTGTAACAAGCTACAGAGTCAACATCATACCCCACGGTTAACATACCTTATTTGTTGGTATATTGGACAGTGGGCCTCAGACAGCTACTACTGATGTGTGACTGACACTACCACACACTTAACTGGGATAGCCACTCATGTACCGACACATCCATGAGTCATAACCTCCGCTCTGCTGGATCAACCCATACACACCACCTCCAAGACCTACATTAACCTTGACATGAACACTACCACCATGTGACTGGTGTTACACACCTGGGGTTATCCCCTCATTGGTGGATTCCGAACATATGCTAATCAACCTTTTTAGCCACATCTCGGCACCACACCCATCACAGCATATGCAGTACATGAGTACTACATCACCTACTACAGACGTCTGCTGACAGCGGTTGTTAACGTCATGACACCCGTGCAGATGGACAATGCACATACAGATGCTGACACATACCTCAGTGCACTTCATTAGCATGTACACAACTGCATGGATCAAGCTATTCCACACAGAGCCATGATGGTACACACCAGATAACAGATGCCACTCTGGTGGTCATGTTCCATGGACATATGATGTACAACAACAGGTGTAGGCTGTTGCACAGTGGTGTACATTCCCATGGGAGGGGTGGCTCACTGGACAGCCGTGGTAGGGCCACAGGGTCCCTCATCACATACTCCAAGACTAGCTACGTAAACATGACTGCGACACATTTTGGGGTGTACCACCAGGCATTATGGTGGTATGTCAGTAGTCGATGGCAACACCCACATCTGCTGTCACATACCACAGTCACTCAGGAACATTACAGACCCAGGTGATGTTGGCAACATGCTGGAAGATGGATTCAATGCTAACATTACACCCTCTCACTCACTACAGGGCCACAATCCATACAGGAACATTGTGGTGTCCCTGTGGTCACACCTACACAGTACTGACCTACACTCTATATGTCCTGGGACATTGGCCCCATGTCACCTTCCAACGTCCCAGGCTGTGATATCCACCAACCTCTGAATGACATGTCTCCCCACTAGGCCACCATATTCAGTAATAGCCTTGTTTCAGACATTGTAGCCCCTGAATGGCACACAGCAGCATTTATCACACTACACACAGGTGGCACCACAATGCACAAGTGGGACTATAGTCCTACACACCTGCCTGGACTGTTCTACATGGCTATGGGGCACATCATCAAGGACGTCATTCACAGAGACATTGCTGGGCTCCCGTCCTTTGCTGTCACCCAGGTTGGGCTTGTTAGGGCCAGAGCATGGTCCCTACACATGGAGGACTCCTTTCATACAGTTACCAGGGCAGTTGCTGATGGTACGGGAGTCCACACATCCTACATTGTCCTCTCATTGCCTTTCAACACCATTCTCCATTCTGGTATTGACAACATACACATCCACCTGCACATTGTACCCTATGTCTCAGGATGTTATGCAATGTGGCTCATGGACAGGACACACACAGTGAGGCCAGCATACCATAGTACCTACTACATGTCAGGTACATTTGGCATACCACAGTCCTCAGTCATAGGGCCCCTCATGTTCAGTATATGCTTCCCTGTGGTACAGGCTAGCACAGGGGACTTTCCCTACCTAGCTTTACAAAGCACCATGATTGCTCCACCAGCTGATACTGACTCCATCCATATGGGTGTTGCTGTGACAGATACATGATATGGCTATCATGGCATCAAGCTGCATGACACAAGTTGCATGAACATCACCTTTGCATTACACCATTCACCCACTGACTATCACATGGGTGGTAGTCCCCTACATACATATCACATTGTACATGTTTGCAGTACACACATATGTTGCACCCACTCCTGTGGTTACCATATTGCCACTGTGGCATGGATATCCTTCTACATGGCCACTCCTATCTGTACTTGGTGTGTAGCTGGTGTATAGGCACCCATTGTACCTCTGAACTCAAGACATCTACACACATTCAAGGGTACACCACCCCATTTAGGGTGTACCTTACACAACAGCTACAGCTTTACATACCACAACATTAACACACCATGACGTTTACTGAGCTCCGACAGTTTAAGTATGCGGCTGCACTACGTACACCACATATGTACACGTTTGCATACTACATACTCAGGGGTGACCTCTGCTGATTAGACAGGGCCCATGTCCACAACATTATTAATGGATATACTCCACATACGTGACATAAGCAAAAGCCACTGTGAGCAACATGCTCATGGATATGTGTACACACGCCACAATGAGTGGGATGTGCTTGAGGGTTACATTCCCAAACCAGACACTCACCATGCTTTGGAACATAAGTCCTATGTACATCACGCAGGGACACTCAGTAGCACTGTTCATGTGATACCTCCCTTGGTGGTTGGGAGACACATGTAGGCCTGGGATCACTGCAGTGGCTGTACTGTGCAGAGGTGTAGGTGACAAATGGCTCTGCTGTTCACAGTACACTACCCTAGAGAGGTGCCACTAGTGTGAACACTGTAGTTGTGCTTACACATGGACTTGCCAGACTGCATAGTACCCCACTATGCACCTGTGAAGCTATTACATGTCATTTGTGCATGGTTACTTGGTAGCCTTTCCATTTAGATTAGCTATCATGCTATTACAATGTCCCATGCCTACAAGCCATATGTATCCTGTTATTGTACATGCCAATAGACGATACCTGTGGTATGCATGATATGCCTGTTATGCTGTGTAGAATATCTGTCATATCTACCAACAATACTATACATTACACATATTTCACATAGTATCCCAAAATGCAAAGCATACTTACACAGCGGGACCGCCTTAGATATGCCATTAACGTTATATGCCCATACACATGCGTGCTGTGACAGTATATCAACATATACTATCCCCTGCTTTGGCACGTCCTTGTTGGACATACCCTACCACTGATGGCGGGTTGTATGGAATTGTTCTGTTTAACGCCCTCATGTGGCATCCCTTGTGGTGTCTGTGCTGTGTACCTTGTGTCTCACTGCTGGACGCACATTTCCACAAGCGTTAGTATGCTCAGCAAGACATCACTACATAAATACCTTTCCCCACTTTATGCATTGCGGATACATTTAATTAATGCAAACCAGGCTATACATACAGTAAAACTAATTAATACAGATCATGCTATACATAACCTTACATATCGGGTGTTCTACATACCTTGTTATCGTTACGGCATTTCGTTTCTATCTCTCTCACAGTGTTTCAACTGGTGTTCGGTATGAGCATATGGTTTGAATGTCTGGCAAGTCATCCTTATATACGTCGATACCTGTAACATGTGGATTCATCCTGCCAATTGGTGTTCCTGAGTGACTAATTACTTGCATATCAGCTGTGCAGCTACTCCATTTGCCAATTACGCGGCAACAGTGGGGTATAATTGAATTCTCCACTTGGGCGTTGCCTATTTGCCCTACCTTCGGGGAGACGGTCTGTATTGTGTTTTGTTATGTGTAATTGCAACTGCTATGCATGGAGACAAGTATACTTTGGATTCATGTCCCCCATGGATTGTATGTGACAGGTAGAGTATTTGGTTCAACATGTGGGTGTACCTGTCATCCCAATGTCTGATAATGGAGTATTGCAAACAAAACCTGTAACATGGCTGTTTGTTCCATCATACAACACCTGCAATTTTGCATGACGCCTTTAATTGTGTCTCTCACATGGTATGTTGAGGGTTCTGCAGATGTAATTGACTGACTGGATGTTTGTGCTGCTATTACAGTCTGTATTGCTTTAGTTTCTAGTGTGGGGGATGTCGGTGGGTGTACGTAGCATATACAGGTTTGTGGGCCTTGCATTTCTACATAATCCATATATATGTGTGTGGGCTCCATCCCTAATTAGAGAGCTAACAGTTAGTAGACTTATGTTATGGGATTGTACGTTGGGCCATTGTTAATTGGTTTCTATATCATCTGCAGGTGAGCTTGCTACTTGTATACCTCCAGAATTGCAGCGATATATCAAGGGATATGTGTAAGTGACAGCTATCCCTTGTATTTCTGTCCAAGATATTTGCAGTCATTGCGGTCGTGTTGGTAAAAGAGCCTGTTTGCCATGGGTTGCCACCTTTTCATATGGTCATTGTTGGACACTTGCGGGACACACAGCAGTGTTTACAGGCCAACACATAGCCACGATCAGTACACAGGTTAGCACATACTTTTATCCTCAATACATACCTATTGTTGTGGGACTTTGGCTACTTATCATATTGCATGTAACATTTACGTTTCTTACATACAGGCATAACTATTAAATACGACTATTACATTATATATGGGACATATTAATGTCCTACCATCTCGGACATTTGGCCTTTGCACTGTTTTATGTCAGGACACACCTGCCCAGGGTGGGGCTGTCACTCCTACTGTGGGACAGGTAGTAACCGTATGCCTATGGCTAGCTATACCTACACCTACCGTACTGATCTGCCTCTGACATGGCACTGACAAACACATGTTGTGGACACACACACACATTACAGTCACACGGAGATGCACACAGCACCCTCAATGCACACTTATACAGATTACGGCACTCACAAACACAGTTGAACACAGTACCTACGTGGACCGCAACACCGGCAGCAGTGACTAAATGTCCCTTCATATCATCATACTATTACTCGCGGCTGTACTGTTCCGGTACTGTGTTCTATCGGTCTTTCAGCCTCGTGGTTACGCATGTTGGTATGTTACACATTCCATAGTTGGCAGTATCCTATTTATTTTACCTCCAAGGTATTATGAATGTCGTTGAACTATCTATTATATTTGGAGATATCGCTGAATCCATCTATATCAACATATATCACTCTATTGCCCTTTCTATCTTTATTATGTATATATGCATATGTGTACATATATATATATATATATATATATATATATATATATATATATATATATATATATATATATTTATATCTGGCGGGGGAACATGACAGGCACACAGCACCACCATATGCTGTAAGGCTCAAGTACTGTTCAGGTGTTGGCATTCAGTGTTCCACTAGCTGTTGTGTTTACAATGTTTGAGGGCTGCCTATGTAGGAGTCACACATTGGGCCACCTATACATTACAATTTACAGGTGGTCATGTTTGTGTGCCTTCCATTTTACTGTGTGTGCAGGTGGAGAGGTGTCAGTCCATAGGGGCCTACACTGTCAGAGTATGTGCTATACGTTCCCTCTTTGCCAAGGCGTAGGCATATTGGGCACGCCTCCGTCTGCCTACTCGGGCTGGCACAGTGTGTTCATGGTCTGAATCCCTCTGTGCCTGTAATGGCCTTGGCAATTGCAGTGGGCTATGAGGGCCTTCACCATTTTGTCCCTGCTGCAGCTGCTTCCGCAGGATCATATTATGTAGCATGGCACATACTATGACGATGTGGGCACACGTGCCTGGAGAGTACTGCAAGGCTCCACCAGATGTATCCAAGCACTGGAACCGTGATTTCAGCATCCCAAACACATGCTCTATGATGATTCTGGTTTGTGCGTGTGCCTCATTATGGCGTTCTTGCATGGGTGTGTGTGCATTTCTGATGGGAGTCATCATCCATGGCTCCAGTGCATAGCCAGCATCCCCCACAAGATGGCCATGTGGGATGTCCCCCCTGACAAATACCTGATACAGCTGTGAGGCATGCCAGATATGGGAGTCATGGTAGCTTCCAAGGCTGCCAGCACAGACATCCATGATAATTCCCTGGGCATTGCACATGACCTGGAAGTTGATGGAGTGGAATCCCTTGCGGTTTATGAAGCGCCTACCATGCTCACTGGGTGGTGACTTGATTTGTATGTGCGTGCAGTCTATTGCACCCAGTACCTCCAGGTAGTGTGCCACATGGTGGAAGTGGCACATATTGCTGGCCAACTTCTCCTGAGTTCGGGGGAAGTATATCTGCTCATTGGCATGTGGTAACATGGCATCCATGAACTGGTGTAGTACCCTGGATGCTGATGCCTGTGAGATACCCATTATATCTCCAGTTGGCCTTTGAAAGGTACCTGTGGCCAGTATTCGCAGGCTTACACATACCTTCATGTCCACCACTGGGATGGGTTCCCCTCTGTTGTTTCTGGTTCTCAGGCGTGGCCGGCACAGCTCCACTATTTGCTGTAAGATGTCCCTGTCCACCCTGTAACACTCTACTATCTCCAGGTCATGTAGCCCCTGGGAGGTTACCCTTGGTCTGAACACTCTCCTTCTCCTCCGAGGCCTGCGGTGGTTGTCGGCATCATCCTCCACCACACCTTCAGTCTCTAACACATGCTGATGAATCACAGCTATGGCAGCTCCCAACATGTACATTTTAAAAGTTCCCCATGTGTTTACACCTATGGTGCAGTGTTTGGGAATACACAGGTGTGTGTAGGGTGCTTTCACACTTTATACTATTGTGCTGTGAACACCGATGATGTCATAGGGTGTGTATGTACGATCATAGCTACAGGGTATCTTATGTGTTTTACTGCCGGAACTACTATTTTGCTGCCTTTGTTGTTGAATTACATTTGGCTGCCGTGGATTACCTCTTGACCTTCCCTTTACATTTCTGCACATTGCCCCTACCATTTTCTGGCATGCATCCTGCAGCCTACTTTCATTTGTACTTTCCTGGACCTGGCGTATCTTGCGTTATGTGTGCTACTGCCGGTCTGCTGTCAGTTTGCTTTGCTCTGCTGTGTCAGGTCTCCTAGCTTTGCAATCCAATACCTCCCCTCCTTTCTTTGCATTCCATTGCCTCCCCTATCCTGTTTTGCAGGTTTCTGCAAGCAGACTTGTCAGCTGCCGTTGATTGGCCATCGTGGGTTGATTGGTGTTGATTGCTCATTAGTACTCCAATTACCCTACTTCAGCATTTCCTTCTTTTCTTCCCCTGACCTTTCTGTTTGTGCTATTGTTCGCAGTGCGTGCTTCTGATTACTGGGTTTCGGGAAAGATTTCATCCCCGTACACATGCACTTTTGGGCACCATGTGTGCTCTCAGCTAAACGATTCTATACCTTCCTCCCCACCCCTGTCCTGCAGCTTTGCTTAGCAATGAACAGGCCAGATTTGCATTGCTCCAATGTGCTTACTGCTACGGTGGCACACCCCTCTGCTGATGTCATATATCTCCTCTGAGCCACTCCTCGGTGTTATACCGCTGTGCCATATGGTACAACCTTCATCCGGCGGGACATTTGCGATTCAGTATTATCTGCCTCATTTGCATGGCATTGACTACTAATTCATAGTTACCGCGCCAAACACTATTGCAGGCCCTTAGCAACCCTTGCACCTTGGTTGTGGTGTTCCATGCCTACCATTGTGTATTATGCTGTAAACCTGATTTCTATTACGTTGCGATTTTATGACATTTTTATATTATTTCTTTATGTTACAGCTTCTGCACACATGCCCTGTGGTTGTGCTGTGCGTTACTGTGGACATGACATTAAACATTGTTATTTACATGTTGTGCATCTTTTCTTATGCCATTGGCTGTGTATTTTGCCATTGGCATATGTTAACGTTGTGATACCTGGGTCTGGCCCACTTCCATAGCTCCGATGTTCTGTTTGGGAAATTGTAAACCGTGTTTTTTGGTTTACATTTCCGTGGGCTTATGCTACGAATGCACCACTTCATGAATCACTATATGCCTTCATTTGCAAGGTGAGACACTGCACATGGGGTGATTAGCATACCTATGCCGGGGGCTGCGCAGTTCTGGCATACGCCGGTAGTGCACGTGGAACTGGATCGTACCTGAATCGCTCGACGGCCATATTTGGCATTATACTACCTATGCTATGCCTGCATCCCGGGGACACACATACACACACACATGCATGCACACACGCACACACACACACACACACACACACACACACACACACACACACACACACACACACACACACACACACACACACACCTCTGCTTCAGAAAATGCATGCTAATGGGAACCCTGTTATTCTAGCAGCTTCCTAAGTTTATAAGAGCAATATTTAAAATCTGTCTCTATTTTCTGTCTTTTGTTGCCCCATTTTTTTGCGGTTCTCTGTCCAGATTTCTTGTGCTGAGAGGTATGGAAATCTCTTAAATGATGCTGCCAGGGGAAAGGTCAATCACACACACACACACACACACACACACACACACACACACACACACACACACACACACACACACACACACACGCACTTTTTTCCTGTTTCATTTATTTTGTTAAACTCGCTGAACAGCAAACGTGCTAATTAGCAAATGTAAAATAATAGCTCAATCAATCTCTCTTTCTCTCATAAATGCATACAATCTCACACACAGACATAAACACACACACATCCTTTTCTTTTAATTCTTTTCTTTTTTATTTTACGCTCGCTAAACAGCTAAAGCACTGCTTAGTGAGTGTAAAATAATGCTGGCCATTAGTTTTCTCTATTCAAGCTCCACAATAGCCTGATATGCTGCCGAGAAGCTGCAGACTCATTTTTTTAGCAGGCATTACTTGTACATTAATTCCTTGCTGGAGACCTTTCGTTCACCAATCAAGACGCTGATGTACAGTTTGCCCATTCTCTATAAAGGTGCTTAAAATGGAATGGTAGCTGCTCCAAATCCTTATAAGTATACCTCATTGTCTACATACTGCTTCCACCTTTTTTTTGTTTGTCTGTTGCAGCATGTCTAGTTTGTCTTCCCTTATCCTCCTTCCATTGCCTGTCATATCAGTCAGACAACCCCATTCAACAAAAGTAAATAAAAAGATGCATTTTCTAATGCTGAAAGTTGAGTCTTTCATGGCTTTTACACTGATTCTTGTATAAGGTAGAATAGTATCAACATTTTTTTAGCTTTTTCTACTAGCTGCGATTTAATTAACTATGTTTCTAGGGACGACTTAAGAATCCAAAAAGTCTCGTATAGTTTAACGGGTTTCCAGATGGATTTTCAATAAATGTGAGTTAAGGGAAAAGAAATTGTTGTTCATGCTGTCTGTTTTCAATGTGAGACTGTTTTGTTTAGTTAAACAAATGGCTGTCAGACTTTTTGCTGTAAAATCTGAGAGAGAGAGGTTTTAATTTAAATCCAAATCTCTGTGATCATTGTAAAAGTAAAGAAGAAAATAGTGTGTACACTGAGGTTTGAACAATGTTTTATGGTAACCGACGAGAAATGGCCAAATACTGGTATGGCAGAATGCATTGGTCTGTTTCCCCACCTAGGGCCACATTTGACAATGATCCAGCTGGTTTCAT
Organism: Protopterus annectens; assembly: GCF_019279795.1. Taxonomy (NCBI): domain Eukaryota; kingdom Metazoa; phylum Chordata; order Ceratodontiformes; family Protopteridae; genus Protopterus; species Protopterus annectens. Next base: position 707,031,408 of record NC_056746.1, read on the forward strand.
GAAAGGAAGTTATAGGATTTAAATGGAGTCTGTCTAAGAACATAAAGTTACATGTGAACTGTAAAAGGAGTCTATCTAGACCATGTTGTGCTTCTTCTCTGTTGAATGTTCAAAGATGGAAGACATGTCTGTTTGTACATGAGATGGTGCTCCTGGTTTTCATTGATATGCTGTTAAAAGAAACAGGACTGGTAATGGAAAATATGCCAGTCTGCAACACTACAAATCTGATGTTTTTCCCTTTAAAGCCAGGCAATGAATTATTACTTCAGAGAGTTATTTTTGAATGCTTAACAATACAGCTCTGTAAATATTGGATTTGATAAGATTTAGTTTAATGCAAAATATTAAAATGTTTACAGAATGTGGTTTGTTTCATTTTGGTCATTTTGCCACTGAATCTTTAATGCATTTTAGTATACTACTTTCTTTCTGCTGGTTGTTAGGGTATAGTTTATGCCTCTTTGCTAGGTTTGATTTAAAATTTTCAGAAATGGGATGATAAATGAATATAGGTAAAATAAAATTACTTGTAATTAACGTTGTCCCTGCACTAGGAACACTAGCTGTACAACATTGCATTATATATAAATAAATTCCACTTAAGAGAGATCATGTAGTCAGTTGTCTAGGAACTTTTTGATGGATTTCACTAAAGTTCCTCTTTGCATTATGTTTATGAAAGTGAATAAAGCAGCATGTGTGTACATGTGTGTGTGCGTGCATTTGCATGTGTGTGTGTGTGTGTGTGTGTGTGTGTGTGTGTGTGTGTGTGTGTGTGTGTATACGTAGTTAGGGGAGATGGCTCAGTCCTCTTCCCCATTATAACATTAGTAGCTTTTATAAGACTTATATAGATGTGGGGAAACTTGCTGTCAATATGTGTTAGAAGGAATGTTCAGGTGTCCCAATTTTATGATGTGGTCTCCTTTTTTGCCTGACATTCTACATACAACTGTTCCATAGGAACCTTTGTCATGGCTGTGCTATATGTTTCAGAACTCAGCACTGGTGGAAAACCTTTTATGTATAAATAAGCAACCCCCTCATAAGAAACCTCAGTGTCACACTCTCTCTCTCTCTCTGTCCATATGAATGTTGCTGCAGCAGTGTCCTTTCTGCCCATTCACTTGTATCATTCTATAGTGTACTCAAAGATCCTGCCCACCCACTTAAAACACATTGGTGCTATCTGTAGCCCTAATGGTTGAGTGGGTGATGACCAAGGCACAGTGCAGCAAATTTGTTGAAACAACAGTCTTCTTCTATCTCTTAACAATGCAGCAGTCTATGCTGTTCTGGCCATGAAATGTCAGTGAGCCAGTTTCCATTCTTGTATTCAAACTATCCTATCCCATTTGGTTAGAGATTGGCCTTACCCATTCCCATGGGCATTTCTTGTATATTACCCCTATTGACAATAACTAGGATCATACCATGGATAATTTGAGGGTACCCATGCATGCGATAAAACATTTAGGAGCTGCTTTTGTCCATTAGTATACAGGGGTAGTCCTGGGGTAAACTTTTTGTTTCCCATCCACAGATCTAAGTTGCAGTTGAAACTGGACAGTGATGAACTTTGTTTTATGTGAATGTCTAGTCTGTTCCATAGCAGTGGTATTCTTTGCAAGATAGACCTGTCCCTCAAAACTGTTCTGCTGATGCTGCAGATGTTTCGATCTCTACACTGAATATTTCGGATGCCATTTGACTTGCTGATGTGCAGTAAATCTATCAGTACTGGGTCAAAGGATGCCTTATATGCCAGACACGTCACCTCTTCACAGTCTGTAGGATACCAAGTATAGTAAAAGGGCTTTGTGCCGGTCCATGTAGGACATGTTGTTTAGGCATTGTATTCATTTAGTAAGGTATTTCTGTGTGTTCTAGTAGGTGCATGTGTCTGGACAAATGCATGCTGAATGCGGCCTTATATTCAATGACTGGCCTAATGAGGGAAAAGCAAAGGGGACAATGACATCCCTAGATCTAGACACAATCCCTTTGTTTATAAGCTGTGCAATATAGAAGGGTTTTCTTATAACAATAGACACTTGCTAGTCAATGTCCACATAAGTTCCCAGTGCCACAAGATTCAGTGGAAGGACGTATACACTGGAATCTATGATGTGTATTTTGAACCATATTTCAGTAATGTAGTGACATTAAAATACTCTATAAACAGAGAGAAGCAGTGAATCTCCTCTCTATGACACCATGCCCTTAGCCACTGATTGAATACCAATGTTATATTGTAGTATTCAGGTACCCCATGAGGTGATGAGAAGACTTCACTAAGCAGGTGTCATTTTCCTGAGCTTGTTAGGATGTTTGATAATTTTACCCCATCCTATTGCACATGTAAGAAGAAGGACTTTCTAAGTCTGACTGCATCATGAACAATGACCATGTCATAGTTAATGTTAATCAGAGCTGAGGTCCCTAAGCTTGCCTCCAGGCAGACATGGCACTGTCAGAAGCTTCTTTACACTGTCCAGTGATATGTGCACCTGTTTAATAGACAGAGTCACCAGTTAATAGGATATCTGGGGTTAACAGGTTACAATGCTTATATCATCAATACTTGCTGTGGTCACATCATCTTCAGCGGCACTATTCCCTAGGCTATCATAATGCATATGTAAAGCCATATCATCATGAAAAGGGACTATGGCTTGGCATAGATGACCAGACGTCACTCCCAGGCATACCTTGAAATATCTGGTACTACCTTTAAATTTGATGTGTACTAGACAAGAGTTACCTACTTACAGTATCACAGCTGCATTATAAGGATGTACAGCTGAATGTACATTGCTATATTTTCACACCTGCTGTCAGTGCAGCTCTAGCTGGTCCTCTTTCTACAGCCTCCACTGCTTTCATCTACTTTCCACATGCCGCAAATGTCTTCTTTCTATACTGCACCCCCCTTCTGCAAATTCCTGGATCCACCAGGGTATGTATGCAGCACAAATTAACATTATTTTGTTAAAAGTATTGCTCTTTCATACATTGCTAGCAATTTCAGCATGCATATCTTAACTGTAAAAGCAAACATGCATGATTTATTCTCTAGCTTAAGGTAATTGCAGGAGTCAAGTGTAACTGTGTATTCAGATGTTGTGGGTTCAAATCCAACAAGTAAAATTACATACTAATTAAAAAGTCTTTTTCTTCTTCTTTCTGTTGCTCCCATTAGGGGTCACCACAGCAGAACAACTGTTTCCATTTCTTCCTGTCCTCTGCATCTTGCTCTGTCACACCAACCACCTGCATGTCCTCTCTCACCACATCCATAAACCTTATCTTAGGCCTTCCTCTTTTCCTGTTACATGGCAGCTTCACCCTTAGCATCTTTTTCCCAATATACTCTGCATCCCTCCTCAGCACATGTCCAAACCAATGTAATCTTGCCTCTCCGGCTTTGTCTCCAAACCTTCCAACCTGGGATAACCCTCTAATATAATTATTCCTAATCCTGTCCATCCTTGTCACACCTAGTGCAAATCTTAACATCTTCAACTCTGCCACGTCAAGCTTTGACTCCTGCCTTTTGGTCAATGCCACTGTCTCCAACCCATATAAGATAGCTGGTCTCACTACCCTCTTGTAGATCTTCCCTTTCACTCTATCTGATGCTCGTCTGTCACAAATCACACCTGGCATTCTTCTACACCCACTCCATCCTGCCTGTACTCTCCTCTTCACCTCTCTTCCACACTCACCATTACTCTGAACTGTTGAACCCAAGTATTTAAACTCATCCACCTTAGCCACCTCTACTCCCTGCATCCTCACCATTCCTCTATCCTCCCTCTCATTCATACACATACATTCTGTCTTAGTCCTGCTGACCTTCATTCCTCTTCCCTCTAGAGCATATCATCACCTCTCCAGGGTCTGTTCCACCTGTTCCCTACTCCACTATAGATCACAATGTTGTCTGCAAACATCATAGTCCATGGGAACTCCTGCATACTAATTAAAAAATAATAATTAATATTAATTTTAACAAAATTGGTATAAATGCCATGTTGTTAACTTAATCTGTATTATCTTTAAATGCATATGCAATATATGGATATTGCAAGGATTATATGGAACGATTCCCAGTCCTATGTTGAATTTTTAAGAACTATAGCTAACGTAAAAGTAAAAATATATGTTTATTGTACTAAATTACTGTACGTGATGTATAATGGTTCTAATTATCTTTTTCCTTTACCCCACAAATTACCTCTCTTTTTTATTTTTATATGTGTGGTCACATCATTCTGATATCTACATTTTCTGACAATAAACAAAATGATTTCTGGCACAAGGAGGTAGGCCAACCACTGGTGCTCAGCCTACCACCCCTTCAGTGGCTGCTGTACCAATGCCCAGCACATCTGAGATGCAACTTGGTAGTATTGCCTCTACATCCCCTGTACTACCTGGACCCTCAATATTAGGTAGCAATACCCCAGCAGCTGGTGCAGTGGTACCTCCTGGGGGTATTGGTGGAGGTGGGGATTATATCACCTGCCAGGAAATGCCAGGCATTGTACATGATGTCTTAAAAAGTAGCATTGGTGCATGCCTCAGCCATCTGGAGAATTTGCTTGTGGAATGCAAAAAAAAAAAAAAACATAAACAAATTTCAATCAAACCAACAGCAAGCCAAGGAAGGGGACAGTGATGACAGTTACAGTTCTAAAGCTGAGGACTAGATTCTCACTGTCCCTATGCTTGATGGGCATGTTCCTCTGATGCCTGCTCCATATTCCCAGTCAAGTTGTCCCCCAACTTTTTTATCTCTCATCATCCCTGTGTCTGTCGTCTTTGTCCTGCTTGTTTGCACCTCCTTCCTCACCTACCCTACCTACCTGACCCTGACATTCCTACATCCCTTCCCAACATTTCTCTCTTTTTGAAATAAAACCAAAAAATTAGTACCTGTCCAACCAAATAAATTTGCGCCATACATAGCTTTCCATTTCACATGTGTCTTCTCAACACACTTGATTCAGACCAATTGACTATAATGATTACATTGTTGTGAACCATCTGTGTTGCGGTGACAGTCCAAATTAATCGAATATTATGTGCATGTTCATATTACTCTGCTGAAGAAGTGAATAGCTATTGTTCTTTCTTAATTTCCTCCTGCAGATTCCTATATTGCTTCCACTTTGTTCTTCACCCTGATTGCATCCCATTTCACCACTTTCCTATCTACCCCATTGTCACACCTTTAACCTGGTCAAATAACACAGTCATACACCACATACATGGCAGAAATGCCCGCTAATAAACCTTTCACTTTTTGTCCTCTGCATTTGTGTGGAGTTTGGCATCATACACCAATGTTGAGCAGCGGTGAATGGCCCTTCACATCCTATAGCAAAAACTAGTGAGTTCTTGCCATTGACCACACTAGTATGGCTATCCTTGCACAATGCTGCTTAAACTCACTGAGATAAAGGAGCACAGAGTTAAAGCAGAGGAAAGGCAGTATTTTAAAACAGTTACTCTGAAATTTATTTAGACTGCTGAATGTATAAAAATGCAAATCCATATGTGTACTGTTGACAGCTATCACTTGACTGATGTTTATTTTCATACAGTACTTCCCTATAGTCATTTTTCTCACATTTGCAGGAATTATCACATTTACTTATGTATTGCCATCTTGACATCATGTGAAATAAATTAGATTGATTGGTGGTTTCAAACCTTGTGATACGTGCACTATGAATATGAGCTCACTGCTTTTACACTTGCTGCTGCAGGGAAAGGTAAAGGCCAGGTGTACTTTTTTAAACTTGGTACTGTCAAAAGTGCAGATGGCCACACCTCACCAATTAGACTTTTTGTGAGAAGGAATGCAAACAAATAGAAATATTACTATCTTCCCATTTAAGCAGAAAACTGTGTTTGGTTTCACTTAACTCCACAGAAATGGAGAAAGGAATAGCAGCAGTTCCTAATGTCATATAAGTTATGACACAACATTTACAATTTAAACTACAGTATGAACATCATAGTAACGGTCAGCTATTTCTCCCATAGCATATATGCATAACTATTCTTCAAGTTCAAGTTGTACTCATTAAATATGAATCTCTTATGTGGAAGCACTTTGCCATCATTCAAGCAAACCAGATGCTCGGTAGTGGACTATGTTAAGAGGTTTGTGGCATGTATTACTATGTTTATTGCTCAGTTATTCTTTATCTCATCAAAATCCATGTAAAAGCACAACCAAAGGGAAGAGACATTTTTACTCAGACTCATGGGTGCCATCTGTGATAAAGTGTTCTGCAAGAGTGTAACTATCAGGCTTGTGCTGTGGTGTTTGCATTATGTATTGTCTTCTCTAGCTTGTGTAACTAATTAGGCAGGAGTTCTAATCTCATAATAGTCAACTTGTGTGTGTAGTCAGAATACCATGAGTCTGTATCTCACTTTCACCAATCAAGTCTCATGAAGAGCAAAAAAGTTTTAAAGTGGTACATGACTGCACAGCCATTTCATACAGGCCTCCCAGCATCTTCATCCAAATATACCTGATGATGCCATCTGATATAAAGTGTTCTGCATCAGAATGAAAGTCAGACTTGTGCTGTCACACTTATTTTAAGTACGGTGACCTGTAGATAGGTAGGTAAAGGGTCTAATCTCACTGCAGCCAACTTGTGTGTGTTTGTATTCAGTTAGCTGTCGTTGTGGTGGCAATATTAGAGCAGTATGTCAGACACTCTTCCTACCATCTTCTTCTCAACATACACTGATGACGTCATCCTCTGTGAAGTGCACTCTGACACTATTTAAGTCAAACTTATGCTGTGTTGCTAATATTAAGTACTTTGTTGTCTTGCTTCAGTAACTAGATAGTTAGGGGTTGTAATATTACAGCAGTCAACCCAAGTGTGTGTTCATCCAAATAATATTTTGTAGACCATTTTACACCAAGATGTGACTCCATATCTACGTCAGCAATGTTTCCAAACATTTCTTCTCAGCATAGAATGATGCTATTAGCTTCTATAAAGTGCACTGCGACACTATTAAAGTCAGACATGTGGTGGTGCTACTCTTACATTGTATGGAATCCAGCTTCTATACCTACACAGGTTTAATTTTTAAATATGACCTCAGTCAACTGCTGTGTGTGCTGTTGGTGATATATTATTGACAATGTATGATCGTTTGAATCTCTTTTCATTTGACTCCACTCCAGTGAATCTTTAACATAGCCCAAAGAATCCAACATTTCCTTTTTTCCCCTCTGTCCACATAACATCCTTTCTGCAGAAGACTGGAGGAAGTCATCATCTTAAATATGCATACACACATAGTGAAGCAGAGTCCTTCCATGACCCTTTGCAAGCCAACTACAGACCACTGGATGTGTGATTGCTAATTCTGTCATTGGCTGGTGCGCAAGTCACATATGATCAGAATCAGTATATAATATAATCAAACACATACACATATATGCACATAACCTTACCATCTTCCATCATATAGATATAGCAATTGTTGTTTAAATGTCATGATAATGGCTACAATTTTATGTGATGTTGGCCGTTAGCGTACTAATGTCCTATGGCCCTATGAACATTGTGCATGTCAATGTTGCTGTCATCCACATGTGCTATGTTGAGGTGTGAGTGTACAGTAGCCCAACAACAGTATATTCCAATCTGTGATTTGAGGTAAGTACTTATGACCACTGCTGCCATTTGAGTACATATCTCTTCCATAACAGCAGTAGTAATATGCCTCCAGAGGACTGTTGACATGGGATGATGTTATGTTTATTTTTGCCTTACTAAGCCATGTGTTCTTGTAGTGGAGTATATCAACATTCTACACATTTCTCATTCACCATCACAGTGACACTTGCAGTATGGCACAGGTGCCCATGTGTATACCTCCCATCATTAAATGCTCTGTGATATAAATCAATATAATATTATACTGATGCATTGATGGCCGCTGCTGCCATTTCATTACATATTCCTTCCATAACAGCAGTAGTAATATCCCTCCAGAGGACTGTTGACATGGGATGATGCTATGTTTATTTTTGCCTTACTAAGCCATGTGTTCTTGTAGTGGAGTATATCAACATTCTACACATTTCTCATTCACCATCACAGTGACACTTGCAGCATGGCACAGGTGTCCATGTGTATACCTCCCATCATTAAATGCTCTGTGACATAAATTAATATAATATCAAACTGATTACATGGGCACAAACATCTTGTTTCATCCACATGTTGAAATGCTGTTATATACCATAAACATATAAGTAGTTCAGATTCAATTGCAACCTCTGTGAGACAATTGCAGGACAATTATGTTGCTATTCACAAGGATTATTGAGATGGTCTCCAGCAGTATTGTCTGACTATGAGCATTTAGATTAGTAACTGGTCTGCATGAAACACATTCACCTCATTTGTAATGTGTCAGTATATGGTATCAGGACACTCATACACAGCTTTCCACTGAAGAACATATATGCATATGATATGCAATTGATATAATTACATGACATAGTTAGAACTGTATGACTGTGTGAAGACTTCTACTATGTTCTATATGCTTTTGTGCTGCTTTAAATTGTTTCTTGGCTGTCAACACTGTTGCTAGTGATGAAATATCACTTGTAATCATGTAAACGAGATGAGCGGCATGCATATGTGGTTAGCACTGCTGCTTAATGTGCAAACACGTAATCTCCACGTAAGCTTCACGCTAAGCCTACATGGAGTTTATTGAATCCCGTTGAGTATGTTAATGACTTTACCTGACAACTCTTCAGGTCCCATTGACTTTCTCTTTTTAACCTTTTCCAGTGATACTTTAACATTTTCTTCTGATATCATGGGACATGCTTCCCAATGGTTACATTTTATGGTGGTTGTTCTATCAGTTTTCATATTATAAGTATTTATCTCTGAAAAGTAAGCAATGAAGGTTTATGCCATTTCCTTATTTTTTCCAAAATAAAGCCAGATTCCTTTTTTAGAGAACCTGTTTATATATATATATATATATATATATATATATATATATATATATATATATATATATATATACATACATATATGTGTGTGTGATTTTTAACTTTCACATACTAAAAGAATGCTTCTTATTATCTGTTAAATGCATTAGAACATTCTCATAATTCCTTTTCTTCACCATTAAGACACATTGTAACTATTTAGTAATATGGTTTAATCTTTTATTATATTAAGTATTATGCCTTTTGTACATAGTATATAAACACTTTTTCTTCCATAATAACATCATTAAAACTGTTGACCACTATGCTTTCTGATTCTTTCCTGTCTTTGTTTGCAAAACTTTTACGTTGTTGAGTTCTGTTTGACAGATATTTTTAAACTTATCCAAACTACAAGGACTTCATTGCTTCTAAATGAGATCTAGCCTAATGTCCTCTTAGTAAATGCACAATTAATTACTTTGAATCAAGCAGTTTAAGGCTGCACCACACAAAAGTTTCAGGTATGTTTGTATGAGTGTAAACAAATTCAAATTATATGCTTTCGTGATCCAAGTTTCCCACTGGGAGTAGAACTTTGATGTTCTTTATTATATCATCTTTATTGGTTAGTACAAGATTAAGTATATTTGGGCCTCTTGTAATAAAATTTACTTTTTGGTTAAAATTATGCTCCCTCAGTATGTCCAGGAAATATGTTTCCATACAAGTACTAGTTCTGTTTATTATTCCAATTGTTCTTAGGATAATTAAAATCATCTGGGATAACAGTCAGTCTTTTATCAACATAACTTTCTATTTTTTAGGAATGAGACATGCTGTGATACCTTCATTTTAGGACTTCTATACACTAAAGGATTATACAGTCACTCCACTCGACTAGATATATATATATATATATATATATATATATATATATATATATATATATATATATATATATATATATATTGTTTTAATAATAGTCATTATTTCATGTTCACTGCTCATATTTCCAAAGTCCATAGGTTCATAGGTTGTTACTAGGCTAACAACCACTAAGGCCCTTACAAGCCTTGCCATGCACCGCAAACCCATTTGGATCCCAAGTATCATGGGGGTCTGTATAGGGGAGAATGTTAATAGGGAGGTACCTAAGAATTTTTAGGGGGGTTGCTTTCTTAATGACAGCCTCTGTTCATATGGGACATGAGGGGCAGACGGAGGGCAAATTTACAAATTCCTATCCAGTTCTCAAGGTTTTGTTTGAATAGGATTAGGGATGAACTCTATTTTACACAGATGGAGAGCCTATTCCAAAGACATGTGTCTAGAGCTTTTCTTCTCCGGCCTCTGCTGAAAATGGGCTCTTCCCCAGTAGGACTTTCCCAGTAAACAATTGTTAAAATAAAAAAAAATAAAAATAAATATTCCATAATAGGGTATACTTTGGGACACATATCTGTCTCACCAGCGCCTTCTGTTTATGTTACAAGAAAAATTCAGATCCCTGGCTCTAGTGTTTCTAGTGCTATTTATTGTGCACATATACAACAGATTCATCAGGGCTGGGTCTGAGGAAGCCCTGTAAGCCAGCCAAAGAATTTCTCTCTGCAGCCTATAGGAGACTGAATACAGAAACAGAGCCTTTAGTTGATCAGTGTAGGACAGGCTAATCATGCCCTGAACTCTCCTGCTGAGAAATCTTTGCGGGTGGCTGTTTCAAGTGTCTGGTTATGTACATGCCAAAAGGGCCATTATACTCAATGATGGGTCTAATAATTGCTGAGTAGAGTGGTACTGTAACTTCCCTGGACCTGGATTCCATACCCTTACTTATAAGTTGGTTGACATAGAATGATTTTCTTACTGTCTTAGCTACGTGTTGATCAAAGGCCAGACTGCTGTTTACATATGTTCTCAGATGGAAATAAACTTAAGTAAACTTCAAACTATTTTATGTGTGTTGAAACCATCTCTCTAATCACATACTCCAATACCCTGTATTTTCAATACTTACATATAATACAGCTTAGCGTCATGCAAGTGTATGCCTTCTGTGTGTGTGTGTGCATGTGTGTGTGTGTGTGCGTGCATGTGTGTGTGTCCTCTCCATGTATATCACAAAACTGCATAGGTATTTGCCATTCTGCCCTATGTATGCCTTTACATATTGTGACAGCATTTTAACATAGACCGTATTATGCTACAAGACATACTTATCAGTTTGCTCTTTTTTGTTGTTCACATTATTTTCAATCATAAATATCCAGTAGTTCAGGTTGTGGCTGAAAAGTATCACTGGGACAGTTCACCTAACCAGTCAACAAATAAAATAAATAAAGACAAGATACAGTATAGGTTAGTCATATTACAATACATACCAATTGATGGATTTACAAACTAGTCATATACTGTTTCCTTATAAGGTATCAGTCTGATAATTTGTACAATTTTTCACATACAAGGTGTACTTCTCAATTACTGGATATATTCTTCCAGACTTCCGTTTCAAAAATATCACTTTATTTCATTCCATAATATTTTATGCTATGCTTATCAATGTGAGGCTTTTATTGTCAATTACATCATTTACAATATATATATTTCAACCAAACAAAGATTGTAGTGCAAACCACTAATGTACCTTCGGTACCACCAATGAGCGTAACCCTTCCAGTAGACAACACGTAAGATCTTTCAAACCAATAATTTAATCCACATAACGCCAAGACGAAAAATACAAACAAATAATTACTAATTTCTTCCAGTATTGCAAATTTAAATGTATGTTCTACACCCAATAGCTGAACGTGTCTGTACAAAGCATTGGTTGAATCCTTCACCCTAATACTATATAAATGATTGTAAATACGCTTTTTCAGACTACGTTCAGTCCTCCCCACATAAAATGCCTCACAGATATCACATTTCGCTAGATATATAACTTGTTTAGTATTGCAATTTCCTTTTTTGCATATAATCAAACTTCTGTGTCCATTGTGGAATAAAATTTTGTTGTCACAATACATGAATGTAACTCTGTTATGACTATTTTTCATTGGTAGCATTAATATGTGTGTTTTAATTTTAATTTTAATATATCAAAGTTTTTTAAGGTTTCTGAGTGCAAAACAAGCAGTTATTATCATACATTATATCATATATTATTGTATAAACAAACCGGAAAAGGATCCAAGTAGTCCGGTACCAAACACACTACTTGACTGCCACACAGTGCTGTTGATTAAAGTACTGTTTTAGTTGAAACAAATGATTCAAATGAAATTACTGACTTTCCACAGAATTCAGTAAAAAAGTTTTTATTCCAACGACCAAAGAAGGGCAAAAATTACCACGAGCGCTTTCGCCTGGTCATACCAGGCTTTCTCAAGTGTAACTCCATTACAAAATGACAAGACTTTATATTGAAAGCACATTTCCTTAATTGAACTAATTAATGCTTCACAGTTAATTGTCGGATGTTAAATTCATTACTGAATAGACTTTTTAACCTTATAAACCCTGTTGTATGAAAAGTACATACTTTAAAAACACTTACTGACTCTTTATAGAACAACCCTGTTCTTTTTTTAAAAATTCATTTTACATATTCATGAACATCAAATACTGTTTAAAAAACCTTTTTGAACAATGAAGTACATAACGAAAAATGATTAGATATAAAAATAAAAGTAAAAATAAAAAATGAAAAAAATAAAATTAAATTTAGATCTAAAATCACTTCTAGGACTTTATAATGTGTTCTTTTTCTTTTTTAACACTGGAGCCAAACTGGTAGCCTCATTTAAACCAGGATGCTTTGTTGCATTTAATTGCAACTGCCAGCTTAATTCCCTGATACCTAAAAGGGTTTCCCAGTCCCCCCCTCTTTGATCTTGTTGTATTTTGTCAATGACAAAGAACCTTATGGCCATTTGCGGACAAGTTAGTGAGTGCCTGTAAAAGGCATTTGTTTCTTTTCCTTTAGCAATGTCATATTGATGTTCATATATTCTGCGTTTAGAAGCTCTGTCAGTTTTACCGACATAAAATGCCTGACAAGCCTGGCATAAACCTATATAGACCACACCTGTGGTGTTGCATGTATAGTGCCCCTTAGCATGTAAAGTTGTATTTCTTGCCTTAATGCGCACTTGTGCCCCTTGCAAAATATATTGACATTGCTTACATTTTCCACATGGAAATGTTCCTGACTGCATAATTGCCCTATTACTCATTGAGTTTAACTCAGTTGTTAAATTCCTTTCAAATAACCCTTTAAGGTTAATATTGGCTTTTTTGACAAATCCTATTTTTGTAGGCACAAGTCCTGAAATTTCCTCCTGCATAGTCACCATAGGCCAAAGGTTCCTTATAGTAGCTTCTATTATTGGTGCATCTTCAGTGAAAGTATATACAAAACTTTTTGTGAAATTATTAAGCCCGACTGTTTCCTTTTGCAAATTTCAACCCTTGTACATAATAATGGGGGGTATTCACAATCTCTTTTTTGTATTATTTCCTCTTTGATAGATTGGAATAGCTGTTCGGGTATCCTCTATCCAGGAAAAGTTTTTTTAAAAAATCAATTTCCTGTAAGAACGCCAAATTGGTACTGCACATTCTTGATGCCCTTATGAGTTGCCCCTTGATAATGCCCATTTTTTTGTTTTAAAGGGTGCCCACTCGAAATGCAAGAAACTGTTAGAATAGGTGGGCTTACGGAAAATGCTGGATATTAATCCAGTTCCTTCCATGCTCTTGCTTAATTTGATGTCCAAATAATGCAATTCTGTATTACTTATATCAAATGTAAATGAAAGGAAATCAGTAGAGCTGTTTAAATACTGTATAAATTCCTTAAACTGGTTTTCAGAACCTTCCCAGAAAATGCAAATGTCATCCAGAAACCTCTTATAATGCTTGATGTATTTCTTCCAACTTGTTGAATGTATATATTCAACCTCCATTTGTGTAATACTATATTGGCATAAGCAGTAGCACAAGGTGCCCCATTGCCACCCCACTTTTTTGTTAAAAAATTTTCCGTTGCAGAGCAAAAAATTGTTATTTAGCACAATGTCCATAAATTCAATGATCAAGCTGATGATACTGCTACTTAAGTTAGTTTCAGTCGCTATCATCTGTGAAAACCATTCCATGCCCTGCTGGTGGGATACTCGGGAAAAGTTCAACAATATCCACTGTTGCCATCAGGTAACTAGAATTATCCAAATCAGAGGGTATGTTGCTTAAAAATTCCCAAGAGTCCTTACAGACATGTGGTAAAGAAGATGTGTATTCCTTCAAATGCTGATCAATGAATATACTTAATGGTTCTGTTGTGCTACCTGCTCCAGCAACTATAGGCCTAAATTTGAGTGGGTCCAGGCCTTTGTGCACCTTGGGTATTCCAAACAAGGAGGGGGTTCTAGGTTTAGGTACTAATAAGTAGTTGTATAATTTTTCATCTATACAACCCTGCATTAAGTGGTCATATAGGCCATACTTTATGTTATCAATTGAAGTATTCAGCTCATTTTGAGATACTGACTCATAAGTTTCAGTATTTTGTACCAAACTTTCTAAATAATTCTCATAATCATGCTGAAACATGAGTACAATACCCCCTCCCTTGTCTGGTTTCATTACTCTTATGCACCTTGTCCTGATGTCCTTCATAATTTCCTCAAATACATGTGGGAAGTTGGTGGAAGACAATCGTTTGGAGTCCCTGAAGTTTTCCCTCCAAATCCTTTCTACCATTTCTTCAAATATTTTTAACGAAGGATGTGTAGGTGGATTTAAGGTACTACTTCTCGTCAAGGGAGTTTTTATGTGTGGTTGATTATTAAAAAATAAATTTAAATTGAGGTTTCTGATAAAAGTTTTAAGCTCTATCAAAAGATTGGGGAGGTAACTCTGCTTACTGGGAACAAATTGCAAGCCCTTAGTAAATAAGTCAAAATGCTTAACAGAGATAGGTAAATCAGTGTAATTATAAATATAAAAGTTGTTTTTGCTAAAAATTCTACAACCATGCTTTTCTTCCTCTCTTATATGACAGGGGGTGTTTGAATTAATGTTGGAACCATTGTTCATTTGCGCCCCCTCCCCCAAGTCCGTTGTTGATGATGACCCGTAGTTCCCCCTGGTTTCCCCTGGGGCAATTGAAAACCCTGCTGCTGATTATGTCCCTCCCTTCTTGCCAATCGCTCACTTCTTCTCGGGGGGTCATAACTATTCATTTCTTCATCTTGGTTGTAATTATTAAATACATTGAAATTGTTGTTAAAATTACTGCTAAAATTACTATTGTAATTATTCGGGTCATTTCTTTCATATTGTTCTGCCTCCACACCTCTCCCTTTGAAAGGCGTGGGGTATGCCATACATTGCTTGTATTCATTAAGGTCCCTGTCCAGTTTTTTAGCCTTTCTTTCCAATACTTTAAAACAATGCATGTCAACCTCAGTAAAAGTGTCATCATACTTTTTCTTACATCCTATAAATTTTTCATTATCAGTAATAGATTCATCCAACTTAGTAAGTTCATTCAAAATACAATTAGATTTACATTTGTAATCATCAATCATCATTTGTAACATTTCCAAACCCGTTTTGTTGAACAATTCTACCAGTCTTTGATAAAGTTCAGAGCCCCTGTGTGCGTTGTTTGGAAAACGGTAACAACGCAAGCCTTTAGGGATTCTCTCCACTCTGATACATTCTTTTAAATAATTAATCTCCATTTGAGTGTTTCTGTACGCATACAGCTTAGTTTTAAACATTTCAAGTTTACTGTCCAACTGTTCAAAATTAGTGTCAACAGTACCTGTTTTTAATTGCGGCTCCTGTTCAGCCCATGCTCTAAAATTGAATCCATCAGTGTTTCTGTTCCGGTCATGTTCATTCAAATCAGTGCAACTGCCAGACCGTAACGAACCCGCCAAGTTGCTTGTAGTTCCTTTTTCTTTGACTGCAGATACGCCCTTCGGCTCCTTCTGCCGTTCCCGTCTATGAGGAACCTCCATTGCTTGTTGCTGGTTACATGGAATGGAGTCTTTGTCTCCGTTTATGGTTAATAGTGACTGGTTTAGTTGTGTCAACAGTGTGAGTACCTGATTGAATTCGCGCCTAGTGACTGGCGCATCTTCCGGCTCCTGCTGCAGTAGAAGAGGTGTGCTCTCAAACCCCGGATCCGGTTGGCCCTCCGCCATTCTTTAGCACCAATAAAAACGAAAGAACCACAGTTACAGGTAAAAACAAACCGGAGAAGGATCCAAGTAGTCCGGTACCAAACACACTACTTGACTGCCACACAGTGCTGTTGATTAAAGTACTGTTTTAGTTGAAACAAATGATTCAAATGAAATTACTGACTTTCCACAGAATTCAGTAAAAAAGTTTTTATTCCAACGACCAAAGAAGGACAAAAATTACCACGAGCGCTTTCGCCTGGTCATACCAGGCTTTCTCAAGTGTAACTCCATTACAAAATGACAAGACTTTATATTGAAAGCACATTTCCTTAATTGAACTAATTAATGCTTCACAGTTAATTGTCAGATGTTAAATTCATTACTGAATAGACTTTTTAACCCTATAAACCCTGTTGTATGAAAAGTACATACTTTAAAAACACTTACTGACTCTTTATAGAACAACCCTGTTCTTTTTTTAAAAATTCATTTTACATATTCATGAACATCAAATACTGTTTAAAAAACCTTTTTGAACAATGAAGTACATAACGAAAAATGATTAGATATAAAAATAAAAGTAAAAATAAAAAATGAAAAAAATAAAATTAAATTTAGATCTAAAATCACTTCTAGGACTTTATAATGTGTTCTTTTTCTTTTTTAACACTGGAGCCAAACTGGTAGCCTCATTTAAACCAGGATGCTTTGTTGCATTTAATTGCAACTGCCAGCTTAATTCCCTGATACCTAAAATGGTTTCCCAGTCCCCCCCTCTTTGATCTTGTTGTATTTTGTCAATGACAAAGAACCTTATGGCCATTTGCGGACAAGTTAGTGAGTGCCTGTAAAAGGCATTTGTTTCTTTTCCTTTAGCAATGTCATATTGATGTTCATATATTCTGCGTTTAAAAGCTCTGTCAGTTTTACCGACATAAAATGCCTGACAAGCCTGGCATAAACCTATATAGACCACACCTGTGGTGTTGCATGTATAGTGCCCCTTAGCATGTAAAGTTGTATTTCTTGCCTTAATGCGCACTTGTGCCCCTTGCAAAATATATTGACATTGCTTACATTTTCTACATGGAAATGTTCCTGACTGCATAATTGCCCTATTACTCATTGAGTTTAACTCAGTTGTTAAATTCCTTTCAAATAACCCTTTAAGGTTAATATTGGCTTTTTTGACAAATCCTATTTTTGTAGGCACAAGTCCTGAAATTTCCTCCTGCATAGTCACCATAGGCCAAAGGTTCCTTATAGTAGCTTCTATTATTGGTGCATCTTCAGTGAAAGTATATACAAAACTTTTTGTGAAATTATTAAGCCCGACTGTTTCCTTTTTGCAAATTTCAACCCTTGTACATAATAATGGGGGGTATTCACAATCTCTTTTTTGTATTATTTCCTCTTTGATAGATTGGAATAGCTGTTCGGGGTATCCTCTATCCAGGAAAAGTTTTTTTAAAAAATCAATTTCCTGTAAGAACGCCAAATTGGTACTGCACATTCTTGATGCCCTTATGAGTTGCCCCTTGATAATGCCCATTTTTTGTTTTAAAGGGTGCCCACTCGAAATGCAAGAAACTGTTAGAATAGGTGGGCTTACGGAAAATGCTGGATATTAATCCAGTTCCTTCCATGCTCTTGCTTAATTTGATGTCCAAATAATGCAATTCTGTATTACTTATATCAAATGTAAATGAAAGGAAATCAGTAGAGCTGTTTAAATACTGTATAAATTCCTTAAACTGGTTTTCAGAACCTTCCCAGAAAATGCAAATGTCATCCAGAAACCTCTTATAATGCTTGATGTATTTCTTCCAACTTGTTGAATGTATATATTCAACCTCCCATTTGTGTAATACTATATTGGCATAAGCAGTAGCACAAGGTGCCCCCATTGCCACCCCACTCTTTTGTTTAAAAAATTTTCCGTTGCAGAGCAAAAAATTGTTATTTAGCACAATGTCCATAAATTCAATGATCAAGCTGATGATACTGCTACTTAAGTTAGTTTCAGTCGCTATCATCTGTGAAAACCATTCCATGCCCTGCTGGTGGGGGATACTCGGGAAAAGTTCAACAATATCCACTGTTGCCATCAGGTAACTAGAATTATCCAAATCAGAGGGTATGTTGCTTAAAAATTCCCAAGAGTCCTTACAGACATGTGGTAAAGAAGATGTGTATTCCTTCAAATGCTGATCAATGAATATACTTAATGGTTCTGTTGTGCTACCTGCTCCAGCAACTATAGGCCTAAATTTGAGTGGGTCCAGGCCTTTGTGCACCTTGGGTATTCCAAACAAGGAGGGGGTTCTAGGTTTAGGTACTAATAAGTAGTTGTATAATTTTTCATCTATACAACCCTGCATTAAGTGGTCATATAGGCCATACTTTATGTTATCAATTGAATATTATTGTATATTATGTGTGTTTTTTGTCGTTGCGCCTTTAAGACGGTTTACAAATTTTGGCGCCAACAAGTTTTTATAAACTGGTAGATTGTTTTCATTTGCAGTTCTGAGGAAGACCAGTATTTTATGGTTGAAAGCGCTAAACTGCTTTTGGCGTCTTGTTTGTTTTACGGTGTTTTTGTATTCATTTGTTTGTACTTTTCGTCTTGGCGTTATGTGGATTAAATTATTGGTTTGAAAGATCTTACGAGTTGTCTACTGGAAGGGTTACGCTCATTGGTGGTACCGAAGGTACATTAGTAATATATATATTTCCTATTGACTAGGTTGTGACTGAAAGGTTTTCTTTGAACCAGCCCACCTACACAGTCAAAACATGAAATAAATGGATACAAGTGTAGCATAGGTCAGTCTCAGTCACATTATAGCATACAAAATTTGATGTAAATGAAATATAAAGTAAAATAACAAAATTGGACCAGAGCCAAAAAATGAAATGGAAAAATATACACATATTTTATATAATTAAGAAAGCATCATTGTCCATGTCCACTTCAATAAACACATCACACCAAATGATGTTTGATGACCTTTATTAAACTTTCATAAACATAATTGCGTTAATCAATATTTATTAATTACAATTGAAACATAGTATAACTGATTTTAATCACAGCATAAACATCCATGTAATGTTAATCAGGACAACGTGACACCACTCATCCTGCCCCAGTAGGTAGCATCCATACTTCCACTCACTTACTTTACTTATGAATCGATGTTCCACCACTCACTTCATTTACCATTTATTGAATTACACATCCAACCAAATAAGCAGCTTCCTTACCTCTGCTCACTTATTTTATTTGTCAGCAGCGTCCAGCTGCTCGCTTTCCTTTCCCAACTCATTGAAATGAACATCTAACACCAGACGGGGAACAGAAGGTGGCAAGCCTGACCCTCTTCTCTGGCCTACCCAGACTGATAAAATAACCACTGCACTGTATGGATATGCACATAAATGCATGGAACTAGCCATACCCAACAGAGCCAAGATGTTTTACTGCAAAAAAAGGAAGCCAATCTGGTGGTCCCCTGCCATTAATAAACTCTACAACAGAAGGAAGAAACTGCTGCAGAAAAAGGTGAAGTCCCAAGACTGGAAAAACTCCCTTATTAGCCTTAACAAAAAGTTGAGATCCCTCATCAAAACATCTAAAGCCAGCTATGAAGGCAGAATTGTGGCAGACACTAAAAACAACCACAAAGCCTTCTATAGTTATATCAAGAATCTCCACAGCAATAGCCAGGTTTGCTCTGAGTTACTGCACAATAGTACCTCCTATACTGAGCCAACAGATATTGGCAACATACTGGCCGACAGATTCAGTGCCAACTTTACCCCCCTCCAAGGACCAATCACAATAACGAAGGAATGCCAGGCAGCCAGCATTACTGCAGCACAGGTTAAAGCTGCATTGTCCAAGGCCAAGAATACAGCTTCCATGGGACCAGACAATAATGCTGGATGTTATCTACATGAACTATAAAGTGAACTGGCACCACATCTGTGTGCCCTGTTCAGTCACAGCCTCACCACAGGCTTTATCTCTACTGAATGGTGCACTGCTACAGTCATCCATCTCCATAAAGCGGGAGTGACTACAGACCCTGGGAATTATCCTGATGAGTCTGATATGTAAGGCTATGGAAAGCATCATCATGGACATAATTAACAAGGATATAGGGAATCTTTAAACTCTAGATCCCATGAAATTTGGAAAGATAGAACATGCCTGCTCAACCTGGCTGACTTATTTCAGTCAGTCACCCAAGCTGTGGATGAGGGAAGGCAGTTCATACAGCCTACCTCAATCTGGCCAAATCTTTTAATAACATTCCCCACTCAGGAATTATTGATAAATTCACCAAACTAGGCATCAACCCATATATCACTCGGTGGGTTGCAAATTGGCTCACAGATAGAACCCACAGTGTGAAAGTAGTGGACTCCAAGTCAGACTGCCAACCAGTCATGAGATGAGTCCCACACTGATTGGTCCTGGATCCTCTCCTGTTTAGCATCTACTTCTCAGAATCCAGGCCAACACAGAGGGACTCTGGCTGACCTAGTTCACAGACACCTGCAAGTTGGGTGCCATTATTAACGCTCCAAGTGATGTAGACATCCTACAGAAAGGCCTCACTGAGACCAATGACTGGTGTCAACACCATGGCCTTAAGCTTAATGCCAAAAAATGCATTGCCGTCCCCTTTGGGAAAAACTCAGTTCCCACTAATTACCACATTGATGGAAGCCCACTGAACACTAAAGGCATTATAAGAGACCCGGGGACACAGGTTGACAGCAACCTCTCCTTCGACCACTACATTGCCACTGTGGTCAGAAAGTCCTTCTATGTGGCATATCTCATTACCAATGGTTTTGCATCCAGGAAGAAAGAGGTCATCATCTCTCTCTAATCTCCCGCATTAGGCCAATCGTCAAGTATAATGCCCCATTTGGCATGCACCTCACTAGACACATGCCACAGCTAGAAAGGCCACAAAAGTACCTCATAAAGAGGAAACTAGGCTTTAAACACATGTCCTACATGGACAGACTCAAAAGACTCCAGCTATTCTCTGTCTCATATCGTCTACTTAAAGGCGATCTCTGCTTGACTTACAAAGCCATGTCTGACCCAGCTCTGTTAGAAATGCTACATCTACAAAAATCCTAACTGCTCCGCACCATACACTCCAGAGAACTCAACCTCATTACCACAATCAGCAGAACATGCTGGAGGGACAGGTTCATAACCCAAAGACTGCTCATGTTCTGGAATAAACTTCCCATACATGTCAAGCAGAGCACCTCACTGGCCCTCTTCAATGGAAATCTTGATGAGTGGATGGGAAATAGATAGTTCACCCTGGGGTAACTCCAGTGGCTCTACTTGATAGAGGCACTGGGAGCTAACGTCAGGTGGCATGATGCCAGGGCACTTCTATGGGCTAAGCTTGTAAAGGCTCCAGAGCCATTAGCCTAATACACACATATGAAGAACCTATGAACCTATGAACAATCACCACTATTCCACCAAAAAAGGGGGAGGGAGGGCAGTTAGCAAGTTCACACCAAAATGTCATTCTTTACCCAGTTACACTTGCATAAACCCCTTAAGCGTCTCCCTATCCTTACCTCATTTCCTCCCAATCAACCCTCATTCCCATGTAACCCTTTCATCCTCCCTACCATCTTAACTCCCACTCATATACTTAACTAAACAGCCCCAAAAGATGTCCCAGGACAAACTGGTTTGTTAACAAACTTCATTTGTCCAGGTTCCCTTAAATAAACAAATCACACTGAATCGACATGT